>NC_056728.1:1879330162-1879430162 GCF_019279795.1 Protopterus annectens | reverse complement strand
TTCAGCTCAGGATCATTGCATGCAAGTCTTCATTAGATGTTGTGTGACAGTGAATATTTTATAATATGTGTACAATGTGCAATGAGCATACAAAACATACATGTCCAACATATCAAAGGACAGTACTTCATACCACTCACCAAGTACTTGTCCAAAGGTCCCACACATCTCTAAACATAATTTACAGTGTGCAGTGTTGACAGCATCACAGTGAACCCATAATATCTTGAGTACAATATCCATTAAAACATATGCCAGTAATAAAAGCCAGTCTCATTAATCTTTTTTTTTTGTCAAAACTGCTTCATTAATCGCACCACTGAAAAACATGTAGCTGAGACTAATAGCAAAGTGTTGGTGCATACTTATGTTTTGACGCTTTGAACTTTAAACAGGAATTGACAGTGGTCTATGGTGCTCCATGGTAAGCTTTGTACAAACAAGGAGTAAGGACATAAAGACATTTCTGATTCTGAACCATATCAGAACAGTTGTGTGTCATGCTAATGTTTTATGTGTCATGATTTACATGTGTCAGCATCATTGCAGTAAAGTATTCATTAAATGGATAATTCAGGTGCATACATACACTGTCCTCATATCTGCTGATTGTCCACATGTTTAAGGCATGCTATCATGTTTTTTATCCAATTTTATTTATTTTTATTGCATCATTGCTACTAATGTCACTACATCGTAACATGTATCTATGTCAGACTTAAAATACTTCATAACATGCATGGTAATTCTAAAAATTTAATCATATCACTTTCTGTACATATTAGAGCAATATTTTTAAATTGTGCCTAGTGTTGTACAGTGTCACCATATACATCTTTGATTTGAAAAGAAGTCTTGCAATTATTGCTGGTGAAGTAAGAGCAAGTCTGTGATGATTCTGAAATACACAAAGAATCAAGAAGGGTACTACTGGTGTATTAGCATATCTATCCATAATTTAACAGGGTGAAATGTAATGACACACAATAATGTTCATAATTTTATACTCAATGCTGGATTCAAACAGCTGCCAATCTGCACTGATAATCTATAAGCAAACAATAACACCCAACAGGTGTGTTACTATATAAATAATGTCCACTCAGGGGTGTTATTAGGCCCAACGTTGCAGGCGGAGGGACTTGGGCATTATTTATACAGTAACACATACTCTAGAGAGCATTATTGTGCTTAGAAAATGATCTGTCTGTAAAATAGTTTTTACTTACTTATTTTTTATTACTATGTGTGTGTGTGTGTGTGTGTGTGTGTGTGTGTGTGTGTGTGTGTGTGTGTGTGTGTGTGTGTGTGTGTGTGTGTGTGTGTGTGTGTGTGTGTGTGTGTGTGTGTGTGTGTGTGTGTGTGTGTATGTGTATATATATCTATATATATATAGATATATATATATATATGGGTCTACTTTGTTTCGATGAATCTCATATCACTGAATTTCATTTCACCCTGACCACTTCGATGAAAACTCAAATTACTGAATAGTCATTTCACTGAGTCTCATTTCATTGAACTGCAGTAAGTATATATGGCACTGTCTAGAGTACTGCGAGGCAAGTAAAAGGTATCTGCCCTTTTCCCCACTGTAGTGTGATCTTGGAGTTAGTATATATATATATATATATATATATATATATATATATATATATATATATATATATATATATAGTTAGGGTGGTATGGGGGGCACAGTCCCTCACATTGGGAGGTGTGGGGGTGTAGTCCCCCATTTATTTTGAGTACATATTTTCTTTTGGAGAGAGTTCGTCATTAGTGTTGTAATTATGCAATTCTATTGTTTAAAATTTATTGTTTTGAAGTTTTCAATAAAATACAATATAAAACAATTAAGGTAGGGGGCAGGCCCCACAAAGCCCCCCATGTAGGGGAATGTGCCCTCCATACCCCCCTAACTATATATACTAACTCCAGGTTCGCACTACAGTGGGGAAAAGGGATATACCTTTTACTTGCGTTGCAGTACTCTGCACAGTGCCATATATACTAACTGCAGTTCAGTGAAATGAGATTCAGTGAAATGAGTTTTCAGTAATTTTGAGGTTTTCATTGATGTCGTTGGGGGGGGTGGAATTCAGTGAAATGAGATTCAACAAAACAAAGACTCTCTGTCACACACACACACACACACACACACACACACACACACACACACACACACACACACACACACACACACACAGAAATGCATACACTCTCATACACATATAGAAACATAAGCACAAATGCACACACACTTTTTCTGTTTCATTTACTTTTTGCACTCAGTAAACAGCAAAACAACTGCTTAGCAAGTGTAAAATAATAGCTTGATCAAGCTCACTCTCAATCCCATGCACGTATACACTCATGCACTCAAATATAAACACACACACACACACACACACACACACTATTTTTATTTTTTTTTGTCATAAACTTCACTTACATGCATTTTTTCAGGTGAAGAATCGACAGAAATACGTAAATCAGGGAATATAACTGATTTGGATGATTCCCTTCTGAATGTTTCACTTTACAACTATAAGTTGTATTCTATTGTTTCTTTTTCAGACATTTATGATGGTGATGGGGAAGCAAGCAATGATAATGGGGAAGTCAATGGCTTTTGTACTGGGTATGGGAGGTTGTCGTTACCATCTTTACTGTATCAGAGCACTTTTATGCTCCCTAAGAAATTTCCTGTTTTTCCTAATTTTGAAGCAGTGCTGTCTAAGAAATGTGAAACTGAGTTTATGAAATTTACTAAAATGAAGAAGAAGTTCAATTTGAATAAACAAGAATGGTTTGCATTAAAAACATTAAAAAAAGGGACTCTGGGTTATGCTTTATGCAAGCCGATAAAGGTGGTAACTGGGTGATTATGTCTGTATCAGAATATCATAAAATGGTTTATGATTTACTTTCTAATGAAAATAGTTAACCCAGAACCCACTGAACAATTTAATAAACAGCTATTGGAAATGTTGGAGAGAGGGGAATAATTAGGTTTCTTGACTTCTAGGGATGTTAAAAAATTATACATTCCTTTTCCCAAGGACCCAGGTTGTTATGCCTTGCCTAAAATAAATAAACATTTGACTGAACCCCCAGGCAGGCCCATAGTATCCTGTTGTGTGTCCTTTCTTGAGCATGTGGGAATTTTTTTAGATAGTTTTTTTGAAAAAATATTTATCTAAAATTCCTTCATACATAAGGATACTAACAACTTTTGTATGTTAGTTAGGAACCTTCAATGGGAGAAGGATTTTTATTGGGCCACTGTTGATATAAGATCTTTGTACACTAACATTACAACAAAGTGGGGCCTGGAGGCAGTTAGTAAAATGCTAAGGGAAGGACCACGCACTTCCTTCTTATTAAGCCTGCTTGAATTTTGCTTGTCACATAATTATTTTAATTTTGAGGGAAATTTTTTTGCAGAAACAAGGTACAGCTATGGGTGCTAATTTTGCCCTAGCTTATGCTATTATTTTTATGTCTATTTTTGAAAACTTTTTATATAAATTGGATTTTTTTGTGAAATCTGTCATTGTTTACCAACATTATATAGATGATTTAATTTGCATTTGTCGAGGTAAGGAAGGGGAATTTGATCAGTTTATAAGGTACCTTAATGACATTTCATTTGGCTTACATTTTACTGGAGTCACTAATAAGCAAGTCATTCAGTTTTCAGATATTGAGTTATATGTGGATAAAGATCTTAAAGTACAATATAGACCATTTAGAAAATCACAACTTCTTACATGCCTGTAGTGTTCACCCTCAACATTTGTTAGATTCTCTCCCTTTTGGAGAATTTAAGAGGGTCTTTGAACATACCTCTGATGGTAATTTACTTGATCAGGAATTACTTTTTGTTAAAGAAAGGCTCTTAGATAGGAGCTATTCTTTAACTGCTATTGAAAAAGCTAGGAAAAAAGTAATGGGTGGATCAGGTAGGGCTAGGAATTTGGATAGGTTAGTACATCATGGGATTATCAGGGATGAAGAAGTTAACTTAGGGGAACATTTATTTTTTGTAACTAAATTTTCCCCTATTTCTATGATTTTGAAAAATGTGGTTGATTGCCTGTGGCCCATTGTATGTCTTGATGCATTAAGCCATTGTATGGCTTGGACATTTATTTTAAAAAAAAGCAACATTCTCATTTGGTAGATTCACCATTTTAAGGGAATTATTAAAATAGAAAAATAAGAAGAAATCTCCTAGTTCTATATTAGGCATTTTTAAATGTGGTAAATGTAAAGTTTGTTCAAGGATGAGGGACATTTCTGGGTCTTGTATTAATGGGAGAAAGTTTTTGATCAATGATATATTCGATTATAGGTCCTGTGGTGTGGTCTGTATTTTAGGTTGTGACTGTTCCCCTTGTCCGAGGTATATTGGACAGACCAAACGGATGATTAATGTCCGCATTTTAGAACATTTGGGGGACATTCGGAATAGGGAGCTTGACAGTCCTATAGCAGAGCATTTTCACAACACACATGATGGGAAAGATGATACCTTATTTTTTAGTGTGCTTGCTAAACCCTATATGGGTAATGGAGCTAACCTTCGTCAAAAACTCTTAAAGTTGGAAAATAGATTAATTTTGAATTATTGGACTTTAGCACCAATGGGGTTAAACTTGGAGGTTAATTTTAATGTTTGATTAAGTTATATGAAATGTGTATCCATGATCATGGTGGCCCTTTAAGGGTTATTTTTTTTTTAATTGTGATTGCTTAGTTAATTAAGGAAATTATATAAAATGTGGTGTGTTAGTGTTTGCAAATTATTCCTTGAAGGCTTTGTGGCCAAGGTACCAGAAGGCTATTAAAAATATACACTTGCAGTTTGCTGGTTCATTGTGTTTTTCTAAAATTTATTCTCAGACACAACTATTTACAGAATCTTATGCAAAACAGTTTGGCTCCATAACTGGGATGATACGTTTTCCTAGTGACATCCAGGTAAGTAACCTCAGATACTGAAATCTAAGTAGATTATATTGAATAAGAAGTATTCAAACTGGGTCCAAACAAAGCACAGGGAGGAAACGGAATTAGTAATTATAACCTGAAAACACTTCTGTAAGAACTTAGAGTGGCATTATATCTATTATTTAGTAAGTTGTATAAATATGGGGAGAGTCCCCAAGATTGGAGACATGCACTTTTTAAACCTGTCTTTAAGGGAACGGTAAGTAAGACAAACTCAGAGCCATAGAGATCCTTAAGTCTACTTTCATGTTGTGAAAAATAATGGAGAAGGTAAAATTGTATAAGTTATTGTCAGAACTGGAAGGGTTAGGGCATGAAACCATATATCAGCATGCATATGTTGAAAATAGATCTATTACCACCTTTAACATGATGTTCTATAACAATATAATTACATCTATGAATTAGAATTTGTGCTGTGATATAATTTATATAACTTCAGCATTTGATATGGTCATATGCAAAACAGTGATCAATAAATTAGAACAACTAGGCATCAATTTAGTTTTGATAAGATGTATAACTGCATGGCTTACTAATAGAACATGACAAGTATCATACAATAATTGGACAGGTCATATTCTTGGTTACAGTCAGGGTATCCTACAGGACTCTGTCCTAAATTCATATTTGTATAGATTGTATCTTTTAGATCTATTTTTTTTGTCATCTGAGGTATTCTAGAGTATGTATGTAGATGACTTGAAATTGGGTAAACTGATTAGATGTGTTGCAGATAGGGCATGTCTGCAAAAGAACTTGACTAAGTTGACCGTTTGGGCACAAGAGAATAAATATACTACTAAATACATGAAACACTAATGTTATGAGATTTGGGAGACATAGATTAAAAGGTGAATATTTAATACAGCACACAGTGATTGACACTGTAGATTCACTTAAGGACCTGGGTATATGTGTAGATCCAGCTTTGAGTTTTTCTAATCATATCAACCAATTGGTTAATGATGGTTATAGAACTATAGGTTGTATAAAAAGATTTATAAAGTCTAGGAAATCAGAAATAATGAAGTCACTGTTTGCTAGTTAGATTAGACCCAAACTTTATTATGGAATAACAATATGGGAACCTTATAAGAAAACAAACATGAGTTAACTGGAAAGTCTACAGTGGAGTTATACCAAGGGCATCCATGGATGTGAAATGTAAGTTAATAAGAAAGACAAAAATATCTTGTATAGTGTCTCATATAGATAATTAAGAGGAGACCTTATTCAGGTATATAGGGCATTTGAATACAACTACCTCTGAGAATGTTTGGGGTTATCAAAATGTAGTACAGAATCGTCAGACAACCTACATAGAAGATTCAATAGGAATGGGAAGTGTATTGATTGGTTCCCTGAAAGAGCAGCTGGTGCATGGAATAGTCTACCAAATTACATTAAAGCAAGAACTAGTTTAGATATTTTTAAGAACCACCTGGACACTTAATATGGGAACTACTATTTTGGTATATTACCAGGCTAGAAGGGCATTAATGCTTGTGACTGAAATATTTGTATACATATATGTAAACGTGTCATAAACCACATCAGTCTCAGTTTTATTATAGACATTAGTCAAACAGATAGGTGACTATGGCATATATGATATTTGCATTCCAATTAAAGACATCCATTTATAAAGATGTAAATTCTAATGTTATTTAGTGATTGCAGAAAATAGATTATAGATATTATTCTGTAACAAATGTCAATAGCTACTGTTTGACACTGAACCTACACACAGCTAAGTTGATTTACATATTGTCTAATGCAATGATCTAAGACTATTGGAGCAGGTATGTATGCTTCATATATAGGTGAGATATGCCTACTAAGGTGTGTGTGTCTCAAACTTATATGGACTGATGCCCTGAAATTTGATAAAATTAAATGCATTTTTGGTGAAATATAATGTTGTGTGTGTTCATACATGAGCCATACTTACTGTGTGCCTCTCTGAGGTGTGCAAATCATTCCTAATGCACCTCCCTATTTTGAGCGATCTCTTCAGCAGCTGCACAGAACTGAAAACAGAAAAGGAAGCATAATAATAAGTATATGTCAGGCTAATCCATGGCATTATATTGGCTGGTGATGGGTCACTATACATACACAACTAAGGGATGTTTACAGTTGCACCTAATGCCTCCAATTGGCTCAGGAAGTCCCGCTTGTGCCTTTTCATATCACTATATTGATAATTACATTGTTCACCATTATGTGGAATGCCATTCATGTTGGTGTCCACCTTAGCCAAGCTATTCCAAAACTCAACCTTGTATTTTGACCTTATATAGTCCTCATACAGAAGTCTACAGTTGTGGCACTTTACAGGCAGTGTTCCAAAGATCCTTGACTCCTCTTGACACCACCTTTGGGCTTTAAATAGAACATCACACTCACCATCACCTGCCATTTCTTCTGAAGGATATCTGAAAATATGGCTGAGAATCGGTGTCCAGTTCAGATCTCACATGTATCAGCCTGTGCAGGCAAAGACCTGGCAGAGAAATTGGTATGATTGCTTCAAGCTATACTGCAAGTGTCATATATAGCAGTGAGACTTGGCCATGTACAAAGCTCAGTGCATACTGTGAAATCTTCAAAAGGTTTTTGCTGATGACATCTGAATTATATTTCAAAGGATATTTTATCACCTTTGGACATGCTGTCATGTGAGACATCGATATGACATGACATTTTCTATGATGCTGGTAATAATCTGTATTGGTGATAGATACATTTATATAATTTAGGACATAATGATTTGGTGGGACATACATTTTACAAACTGTGACTGATATCACCTCTGAGAATTGCACCCATGACTAATCAGAAGACTGAACTGCTGATTTCTGTTGATAAACTGTTAATGCCATGGGAGATAAAACATTCTATATCTTGAAAGTTGAGGTGTAACAATTTCAACATGGGTGGAGATGTAATTATGACAAGCCTGTATGTGTTTGACTTTGAGTTGTTATTCTATTTGACTTATATTCAGTAGCCATTATTTAAAGCTGAATTTATTCCTTTTCATCAATTTGAATAACTTCACAAAACATGATGAAGAGGCCATACATACTTTACATGACGCACTGTCCTACAGACCTCATAATTATACTTGCGTTGAGTAGTACTTTATTCTATATATTGATAAAATTATACATATGTAATTGCACGTTAAATTAACTATGATAATTGTTATGCTTAACACACTTCGCACACAGTATATTAACTTATTTGGCATTCACTATACTGAGCTGAGTTACAACTTTCATTTTGCAATTTGACAGTTATACTTAATGTTCAAGTACTAATAAAAAGTCTGTGACGATAATTATTCTGACCCCTTCAGTAAAACTACCTGTAATTTGGATTCAACATTACCTCTGCTGTTATTCACAATATACTGTATTAACAAGATAAGCCACAGAGAAAGTTGCATAAGAAGTGTATTTTCACAGTACTGTCCAGAATGCTGACTGAAGCGCTCCAGTACCAAACTCATTTGCACTACTGTTGGCATTGCAAATGTAATTTTTCAGCCTTTGCCTTCAGATGTGAACTATCTTCTGCTACTCACTGCTAACAGTCAACAGTATGCATTGTCAAGTATTGCACAAAGGCAGAAGATTAAAAAAATAATGTGCTGATTTATTCAAGTGGTGTTTTAAAATATATAGAGGTGAACTCTGCAACAATGGCATTACCATGAAGCATTCACTCTTTTAGCAGTATTTGCCACATGATAACTTACATGCTGTTAAATATCATCATGCCTGCATGCAATGATACTTCTTGAGGAAGGTGTCACACAAGAGCTTGCTTAAAGTCATTCTGTGCACAGCATATACAAGTAAGATTTACATCTATTTTAAGGAAATGTCTTACTTTTATGATTACTTGCTCTGACATATTTATAATGTTGTTGATTAAGCCTTCATATTTCAAAATTCATTAAGTTGCTGATTTTATTTCCCTGCACTTTAGTCCATGTCATGTTACCTCATACATATAAAAATGTGCTATTACTATTATCAATAATTCAGGTTCCGGGATGCAAATATTTCTTCAACTGTGAATACTAACTTCAAAATATCAAAAACTAGAATCAAACACCACTTTATTAGTGTTCTTCTCATATTTTACTGGATTAGTATGTTGAGCCTCAGAGAAAGTTACATCACAACTTTTTTTTGGCAGTCAGTACTCTCCAGAGTGCTGACTGGAGCACTTTGGTGCCAGTCACATTTGTGCAACTGATGGAATTCCAAATTATATTTTTGATTTTTTTCCTTGGGAAGTAAAGAGTAGTTCACTGCTAGTGATTGCTGACAGCTCCAGATGAGCAATGCCAAGTGTGGCATAGAGGACGAAGCCAAAAAATGAAAAAAAAAATAATAATTAAAAATAAAAAAAAATAAATAATGTTTATAAAAATGTCTTTTTGTGATGATGTCACAACACTGTGTTCTTATACCAATATAATATGGGCATTAGGGATCCCTACATTCACTCTCATCACTGTCTCAAAAATTTAAATATGAAACCATGGCATTAGCATGACACATTGAGAGGTTTAACAGGCTTTGTCTTAATATAGATATTATGAGATAGGAAAAGTACAGCACATATACTCAAGCTTTGACATGTTATCATTTTACATTTAGGGAGCAATACACCCATGCTTTCACACTTGTCCTTTGTCCTTTCACAGTAAACATATGGATGAATGGGGCATTTACATCACTTAAGCTACTGAAGTATGTCACAGTACAAACACATATATGCATTACAGCAATACAAAATTGTATTTCCTTTCTTTTGGGATCTTACTCACTTTTGGTGCATTTATAACATAATGCCATTATAATTTGCATTTATTTACAACATTTATGTTTATGTTTTATGTACATGATATAGCTTATACTTTTTACTCAGAGGCTCAGATGCCTGTTAAGCATATATTCAGAGAAGTGTTATAAAGGTTATTACCTAAATCAGTCAATGTAATCGCTAACTTTTCTGTAAGCCTTTTCTTCCTGACTCACCCTCTGTATGTGTACATCAAAGTAGCAGGAGTGTTAAACACTTAGTTATGCATTAATGCCAGTGATTCATACTTACAAGACGTTAGCTCTGTAGTTGGGAAGACTGCTTGGATTCACCTACTTAAGATACTGTTGCTTCACTGATGTAAAGCTCTGAAATTGCATTCTTTTTGGCAAACTTTATTACAGATCCTGTCATGGTATGTTATGTTCATTACAACTAATACTTACAGTTATGATTTTATTATTATTTTCCTAGAAAATGCAATGTGATGACTGCACTTTGCCCATTTTTATTGGCATAAAAGGCATAGCAGTTGGTATTGCCGTGGTCCTCGTCTAATGTTACATAGGTATATGGAAACATTTCTCTGAGGAAGTTAACTTGTTACAAATTTACAAGAAGTAGTAATGTTAAAGTGACTTTTCAGAAAATGTTCTGTGGTAAGGCATACTTATCTGTCACCAGTGATGTGATCATCAAGGCCAAAAAAGAACCAGAGCTATTACACAGAAATGAAGAGCTACTGGGGCTGGTCCTGCTACTAATCTAACTCTCACTGAGATGGAGACATTTCTGTTAACTGTAAAAACTCAAGGCAGCTTAGCAGAGTTGTCCAGTGCTGTGCTGAATGTGGATGCAAACATGAAAGACAACTAATGGGTGTCTACTACTGATGTTTCTATGGGTATTCTATTAATATAGATTAGATAGAGAGACATAGATAGAAGATAGACAGATTTAATACATTTTGTTTAGAGCTATAACTATGGTTGGTTTCATCTGTCATCTTTTATTTAATGCTTATCATACCTCTGTCCATCTCCATTTTGTCTGCCTAGGCACATCTGGTATTGAGGTTCTGCGGCTACCTGCAAATGGTATAGGCATAGCTTTTTAGTTGTATTCATTTAAACTGATCTTAAAGCTCCCTTAATGAAATTTTAATTGCATTTGCATCTATTTTTACTTTACTGAGAGTTACATATGCTATGTCTGATCAGCTTTATTTTGTTGTTGCTATAATCACATGTGAGCCTACCACTGGCATTGTGAAGCTCCTACCTCCTGATATCAGAGTATGGGTAGCCTCTGATAATGATGGCAGTGATAAAGAGGCACAGTCTATAATTGCAGAGGGTCAGTCTGACACTAAATTTGTGGCTCCCACATCCCCCTAGAGTTTGTATGCAATCAGTATACCTATGCACACCCATAACACAGAGCCCTCTGAGATAGGACAGACTGAGGATACTGTGGTTAGTCCAAATGCAGAGCTGGTAGTTTCCACCAGCCATCAGGAGAGTAAAGTGGCACACAGGGTTGTCAGTAGATGTGTTCAGAGGAGGCATCCACCATGGCCTCAGTAAAGATAGTCAGAGTACTATATGCTGTGTTTATTTGGCATGAGAGACTGCCTGAACTATGTGAGTTGGTGCTTCAACCAAATTTATTTATTTACATTTGTTTACTGGGAAATTCCAGCTGGACACAGGTCCGTTTTCAGTGGAGGCTCAGGGAGAAAAGCTCCACAGAACAATAAATGAGCAGCAGAGTACATGAAGAACAATTGAATATACATGCAATAGCAAATAATACATACTGCAGCAAACATTAGCTATACATACAATATGAAACATAGTAATGAACAGATATACCAATATCTAGCTAAAGGCTAGTAATAAAGGCAAGAATTATGTACAGATAGTACTAAGCTCAAACAGATACTGTTCTAAACTCATATACCTAAATCGTATATACAAATATTGCACTTAACACAAGCAGATATAAACCAGAAGCTCCACAAGAAGGTGGAACAAGCTAGAAGGGCTAATTGGATGGAAGGAGAAGATAGAGGAGTAAGAGAGGAGACTGAGTGAATAGTATACATGGTAGTGAGAGGAAGCAAGGTGTAAGTCAGTTGGATATGTATTTGGAGTTGAGATGAAGTGAGGTAGTTAAGCATGTTATAACAGGTCTGAGAGATTGAGTGAGGAGGGAAGGGGAGGGTAAAGGGTGAGTCAGAGCCTGCAGAGGAAGGAATGCAATGATTATATGGTGTGAGGCAGGGTGGCTAGGGGATGGGAGAGGAAGGGGAGGTAAAATGAGGATTACTAGTCAGGATTGGTGCATGGGCATAACCAGAGACTTTTTAAGTGAGTTTTTAGTGCAGTCTCTAAGTGATTGCAAGACGGTAGTTTGGTTATAGAGGGGGGAACTGTTCGATATTCTGGATATGACACAGGAAAATAGTGCTTCTCCCACTGAGTTCTTGAGTTTGGTCACTAGAAGTAGATTTTTGCTGATGGAGCGTAGAGGTCTAGTGGAGTAGTAGAGCTGGAGAAGGATTTGAAGGGAAAGGACTTTAAGAGGATGGTTTACTAACTTGTGGGCAAGGAAGAGTTGATTCAGGTGAAGAAGTTGAGGGAGTTCAAGCCAGTCAAGTTCCCTAAGTGAGATACACTTTTGGCTGTTATTGTAGCAAGCCTTGAGCTTGTTTAGGTCTGTTGTCTAAGGCAGGTAAGTATAGGAGAGGTGTAGAGTAAAATGGAGATTAGGTAGGAATTGGCAGCAGAAATTCTGTCTGTCTTGGTGAGGAATTGTTTGTTTCTGTACAATGCACCTAGATTTTTATGAACCTTTTTTTATGGTAAGAGAAATGTGTGTGTTAAATCTGAGATTGTTATCAATCTCAACACCAAGTAGTTTGGCGTGTTCTGTTGGGAAGATGACGGTATTGTCTTTTGCTAGAATATTAAAGTGGGGGATATTTGGGTTAGATTTAGTGGTTTGGAAGATAAGAAGTTTAGTCTTGCTTGGGTTGAGTAATAACTGGGCTTTAGATAGCCAGTTTTCTACAGATGAAAAGGCTTCCTGTGTGATCTTGTGAAGTTCAGGTATAGTTGTGGCTGAACAGATGAGGGTGGAGTCATCTGCATACTGTAGAAGAGAAGCATGCTTGGTGGCTGTGAATAGATCATTGCTGAAGATTGAGAATAGTAGGGGGCCAAGGATGGAGCCTCGGGGAACACCGAGTGTTACAGGAAGTCGAGGAGATAGGTCATTATGCCAGACAACTGATTGTTGCCGGCCAGTTAGATGGCTGTGAAACCAATCAGTAGCTGATTGGGGAAAGTATCGGTTAGTGAGAACAGAGATTAGTAGTTTGTGTGACTATGTCAAAGGCCTTGGATAGATCCAGAAATATAGTAGAGGAGAACAGGTCATTATTTTTATGATGAAGGATAGCATTAGTGAAAGAGAGCAAGGTGGTAGTAGTGCTGTGGTATGGCCTGAAGCCATGCTGGGTGCTGGAGAGCAGATTATTAGCTAAGAGCTAGTCTAAGACCTGAGAATGGATGCATTTCTCAAGTATCTTGGAAAGTGGAGAAAGGATGGCTATGGGGGCGGTAATTGGAAAGTTCAGTGGAGGAGCCACTTTTATGGAGGGGAATGATTTGGGATATTTTCCACAGTGTGGGGACATAGCTTTCTGATAAGGACTAATTAATTAAGATAGAGACTGGATAAGCTAGGGCTTCTGCTGTTATTTTTAGGTATTCTGAGGGGAGATTGTCAGCTGCACGTTTTGTAGGCTGAATTTTCAATAGAAGTTTTTTTTTTTTTATATAGGAGGTAGGCACTGTTGAAAAAGAAAAGATTGTGGGCAGAGTATTTGGTTTTAATGTAGGGAGAGTGGGTAGAGGGTTGTGTTGTTTAGTCAAAGACAGAATGGTTTCAGTAAAGTGTTTATTGAATGAGTCAGCAATACTGCTGGAGGAAGAGGGAGTTGTAGGTGGGGGGGTGCCTACTTTTCCTGGGTGGAGAATGGAGTTTATTGTAGACCAGAACTGCTTAGGGTTGTGATTGGAGGAGTTCAGGGAAGAATGATAATATTGGGTTTTCTCTTCTTTTATTTGCTTTTTGACCTTATTGCGCAACTCTAGGAATGACTGTCTAGAGGAGGGGGTTTTATTAAGCACCAGTGCTCCCAGGCCTTATCTCTGATTTTCATTAGAACCCTGGTGCTTTTTTGTAGCCAAGGGAAGTACTATGTTTTGATTCTGGCATTTCTTGTGGGGCATGTGTGTTTAGGATGTTTAGGAAGGTGCTATTGAAGAAGTGGATGGCTTCATCCAGATTGAGGCACTTTAGTGGTGTCCAATCACATTTTTGAAGGGATGAAATAAAGGAGAGAAGGTTAAACTTTACACTTTTTCGGATTTGCCTATAGATAATGGGTTTAGCACAATTTAAGGAGTGTCTCAGAAGGAATGTTGGAGAGTGGTCAATGAGGCTGTCTGGTAGACAGCCAACTAAGTATGAGTGAGGGTCTTTATTGACTAATATGCAGGTGAGAGTAGTATGTTTGTTACAGTTTTTATTTATTCGAGTAGGTGACTGTATTAGTTGAGAGAACACATGAAGGTTTCGGTGCTGGGCTGGATGATTATTACTACAAGATAGCCAGTTGATATTAAAATCACCTAGGATTATGGTTTCCTGGGGGTAGGGAATACTTAGCCCAGTTCAGGAGGTTTTCCAGGAGTGGGATGTTTTGGCCAGATGGGAAGTAGCATCCTATGATGTTGATTGTTTTACTTGTGTTTAGTTTGAGGTTGGCATATAGGATTTCTTCATTTCCAATGTGGGTGCAGATGTGTTTAGGATGTGGATGCTGAGGTGGTGTTTAAACATTAGAGCCCCACCACCCACTTTCATAGATTGTCTATCTTCTCGAAGAATGTTATAACCTGTTGGGAGTATTTCCTCACTTTTGATGTGAGGTTTGAGCCAGGTTTCAGTCAGGATGAGAATATCAGGATGGTATAAATCTATGTTGGCATTTAGGTCATGGGTTTTATTAGTTAAACCTCTGATATTTAGACACATGAACAGGAGATCAGATGGCTTTCTGTTGGATGTTAGTTGAGAGAAGAAGCAGCTATTGGGCAAATTTTTAGGTGAGGAATTGGTAATGACAGGACCAGGGTTAGGGTGGATATCACCACTGAGGGCTAATTTAGATATGGCACTAAGCATAAGTTTTATAAATCTGATAATTAACCTGTCATATTTTAGGGATTCTTTTTTTGTTTGAATGTAACCGGTGACTGGTAGTATGGTGGTTGTATTGGGACAGAGATTGTAATGGCATGACAAGTGTAATTTGTAGGTGGGTGATGGATAGAAGTGAGAGTAAGGGTGCAGTGATAGTGGTGGGGTTTGTCTGTTATGGAGTTCTGGTAGGGTGTATGGTGTGCAAGAAGAGTGCAGGCAAGGAGTGCAAACACATTAGGTAGTAGCATGACTGTGTCAGATGAGCAGTTAGAATGGAAGTGGGTGGGGTACTGTGGATGGCAGAAGAGATAGGTTACTAGTATTGTTTTGATTGGTTGCTGGTTATTGGGAGCGGTTAGTGCCTAGAATAAATCTAGGTGTAGTGGAAAGGAATGAAACAAGTGAATGACACACTGGATCATACAGTATCTGTAGTGGATTGACTGCTGCAGGTAGGTCAGCATCCATGTGGCTGAAGATCCACTATTTTGTCAGGTGTTTGTCGACGTCGCTGAGCCAGATCCCTCTCCCATAGTGGTACTACTTAAAATGCTCTCTCAGTGATTGAGGTGTCCACACCCAGATGTGGTACACCACATGGTTGTGGTCATAGACATAGTTGTAATAAGAACTTTTCCAGCAGAGATTGTTTGCATGCAGGTGGCATCCCAACTTCTAGCCACAGTCATGGAATTAGCAGTGCAATTCCTGGCAGAGGTAGTTCACCTGGTAAACAGCTGTAAACTGAATCCTCCATCATGCATGGTTCACACCTGTACAGGATGCTAGAGTGTAGTGCTAGCACAACTGTTTTGACTGTGTTACTGCAGACTCACACACAGTGTATCTCATCTTGCCCATGCCACATCACATACAAAATTGTATATAAATTGGCTTACAATAAACATTTCTAAAGCTCGACTGTGAACATTGTGTGGGTGAAAGGCAGTTTTCAAAGTTGCAGAATGCCATACTGGAATAATACAACTTACAACATCATAATAATAAAAGTAAAGCTTGATTCATTATCATGAGTCCGGCATTGTAAAGGGAGATCCCATACAGTGAGGATAAGGGAACTTACCCTTTTTCTCACTGTAGCACGATCTCAGAGCTGGCATATATAATTTGCAGGGGTGTGGGGAGTGCAGGGGGGCTTTCCCCTCTACTAAAACATAAAAGGACATACGGACATTTGAAACTGGAAGTCTGGTATGTTGAATGCTGAACATTGTGTTTATGATGTTCAATATTTCGGCTGGATTTTGTTTTCATTTTTGGGATTTTCATCCATTGTTTTGATGGCAAAAAAAAATTTGCCTTCGAGATTTTAACAGTAAACCATATAAATCATATTGACTTCTTTACATCTCTTTCTGTTGGCTCTGACAATGCATATGTTGCTCTTAAACAGGTTTCTCACTCAAACTCGCACACATTCGCACATATTTGGTATCAGGCTTGCCCTGCTGTAACACCCCCCCCGCCGTCAAAGTGATGATGAAGGTGCCCTGCCCTTAGCACATTTCTTTGTGATGAAGAAGTGCCTATGCTTGAAGCACAGAGTGGATAGCTAATTTTTGCTTAGTCAGATGCTGGGTTTCATCAAATGTATTGTACCAAATCCCAATGTTTTGTTATTCTGCTCAAGTCCAACAGAGTGTTCTTTAGATTTTGCTCCTAATTGTAATTGTAATGGTGTTAGTAGTATTACAGTCATATTAATTAGGAATTAATGCTTGCTCAGCACCTTGTGCAAATGATGCTGTGATTGCCCTGGTCACTAATGAGGTGTCTAACTTGGGCAACATTTATCCATGATGCACAGCACTGAGTGATTCAAACACAGGTGTGTGGTCAATAAATATTTGTTGTATTGCTCTTTGGATGGCATATTCATAATTTGTTTCTTGTTTATTTATGTTATATGCTCTATTTCTTAAGGATACGTAAGTATGCTTGCTAATGTTCCTGTGTGGATGATTGTGCAATTTGAATTTACATTGTGAGGGTTGTTCTGTCATTGGCCTGCTTTAGCTTGAAACAAAGGCTGTATATTGTGCTCCTTGGCCTTGTACCTGTTGCAACTGTTTCCTAACAATGATATTAAGTAACATGAGACAGACTATCAGTATTTTGGCCCAGGTGGCTGGATCATATTACTAGGCACCTCCGGATGCATCTAGACATGAGAAATATGACTTGAGCAAGCCAAAAACGTGCTCAATAACATTTCTAGTTTGAGCATACACATCATTGTAACCTTGTTCTGTGGGGTTGTGTGGGTTTCTCATGAGTGTCATGTGCCAATTCCAGTGCATAAATTGCATTCCCCACTAGATGCCCTTCAGTGAAGTTCTCCTTAGAGCATCTTAGATACAGGTCACAGGTATGTTACCTGGTGCTATAAGGTGGAGTCGGGGAACTGCCAGGGTTACTTGCCCACATGTTATGGATAATACTTTGGACATTACAGATCACCTGACAATTAATTGAATGATATCCTTTTTCTGTTGATGTGTCTTCTTCCCTGCTCACTAGGTGGTGCTTTTATTTCTATGTGTGTGCAGTCTATGACCTCCAGAACCTCACAGAAATGTGTTATGGCATAGAAATGTTACAAGGTAGTAGATCTCATCTCTGGGGTATGTAGAACCCAGATATGCTGCCTTACATTTTGCAGCATTGCAGTTATAAACTTGTGTTATATTCTTGAGGTCTGTGATGCCTCTAATATATCCCTTGTGGGTCTCAGAGACATGCTTGTAGCTAGCATATGTAATGGAACACATGCATTGGTTTCCACTGGGATGGGTTCTCCATGATTTCTCTGGGGCTTCACGTGAGAAAGACATGTTGACTATTTGCTTTAAGGAACTCTGTCTATCCTGTGGTGCTGTATTATTTCAGTATCATGAAATCCATGATAGATCAAATGTGGTATAAACACTCTTATACTACTAGGCTGAGGTCTGGCAGCAGTACCTCATGTTAAAGCCTCTCACATATATAAATTAATGATAGCAGCAGCAACCCTTAACATTTATTTATAAGTGTCTCATGGCTGTATTCCAGAGTACTGGAACCGAGGCCAAAAGGGAGCATGTTATGTGCAGGTTTTATACATTTCTGAATCGCTCTGCCATATTGATTTGCTGCAGTAAGATGTAATTTACCTACTTATCCCTTCATTAACCTGACACAACATGCAGAGCTGTTTAATGAAAAACAAGCAACACTGTCATTGCTGCTAGTCATTAATGTGAGCTTAGCGAGAAGTGTAGACTTTCATGGATCGTGGCCATTGTCTTCTCTTGGCAGATGCCCTGTATAGCATTTAGGGCAGGTCATCACAACAGAAAGCCATGCTGCATAAATGTCCAAAAGTAAAATGGAAATGACAGCAGGACCATCTTGATGATGTCCTACCACCACCAAACAGAGTAGCTCAAGAACACCAGCAGCACTAAGCATAGCAGATGGTGGGTGTTTGGATTTTTTTATAGAGTTCTAAGCTGACATAAAGTTGGAATGCGTTCAACGATGGAACATGTACACCACCAATGAATGGATATTGAAACATTATGCAAGGGATCAGAGTTGCCATTTTACCATATATCAAGCAAACAGATGCATGTTGTAAGCTAATCTCAAACTCAGAAAAAAGCAGGGAAGAATCTCATGTTTTTGATAGCTGATGGCTCAAGTCAAGGGTGTTCTTTATGACAATGATTGAACCTGCCTACTTTTCAGTAACCAACAGCCTGCATCAATCTCTCCTGGGTTCACCCTTTAGGCTGGTGATATGTGGACTGGCTTTCTCTATGTTTTCTGGTAGGAGTGTCATCAAAAGCAGTTCCACACTGTCAAGGTGCTAGCTAACCACAGATAGTAGTGTTCCACAGGCAAATGATGGCATGCAGTATATGCTAACTTGAGTGGAAGCTAATGGTGTACCCTGCAATATAACTCTGACAATCAGTATCTACTGGGTATAAAACATAACCTTATCCTGTTGTAGCATATTTATGGACAGCAGTGCTCAAAGTATGAACTTCCACATACAGCTGAGAGAGGCTAGTGCTACTCCATTGCATCTGCTACCAACACTGTCATAGCATACATCCTGCTCTTGCTCAGACACATACACGATAGATGTGAGTCATATATTCCATAGTATGGTACAGTGCAGTATCTGTCTGAGACTGAGCTACTGTGCTTGCCTGCAATATGTCTGAAAGGTGAACAAATGCATTTACAACTACCACATCCACAACAGCTGCAACAGGATTCCTACAAGAGTGGCCCTGATGTGGTGAAGCCACATTATCTGTTAACTGCAAGGGAGCAGATTGTGTGTTTTCTTGTCACAGTAGCATGTTCAGATTCTGAGCATGAACTACAACTAAGATCACTAACAGTCTGGGTGCCTCCCCCCAACACACACATATCTCTCATGAGCACAGTAGATGATTTGCACACTCCAAACAGTGCATCATTCTAGCCCCCTACTCCTGTGACTCACCCAGAGTATGAGTTTAGCATCCAACACATTGATTCTACACTACTATGCCCCACACACACACCACACACTCTACATAAGAGGACTATGCTTCTGAATCAGAGATGGCTATCATGGTAGCAAGGGGACATCATTAGCTCCATAGGCTACAAAGCAGTCCAACTCCCATCTATATGGCCCAGGCTCATCATTCCCCTATGAGCCTTCACTTCTTTGCTGTGCACAACCTACAGCAGGTGCAGGACCTTTACAGAAGCATGCTCCTGTCACATAGGATTATACATTTTTCCACCCCTCCAAACAAGTATACTGACATGCTAATGCATACTTGCTGCAGCAATGCACTGTGTGGATATATCCAACCATGAATCATCATCACTGTTATCATCAGAGTCAGCTGACATCTGTGTAACTGTGCCTGCATGTGTGTGGCAAAGATCAATAATTCTAATGAGAAGAAAGATGCTGATAAACATCTGGGGGGGGGGGGCAGGAGCATGCTTTTCTCAGCACACCAACATCTATATCTCCACTAAAGCCAGCCATGGAGACTTCATATATAAATATCCACAATAGTAGTTAATCTGTTGTGAGATACATTCCTAGTGGCTGGGTCCTCTCATTATTCTGTGGCAGAGAAATGCTCTGTTATTTCTGTCTTGCATGGTTCTTCATGTTGCTTACCTTCCAGTAACATTCACTACTGTGCCTCCCTGACCAACAGTGTTGGTAACATCGGTAATCTCATCAACTCACATGCACTGCTTTGATTCTTGTCTGCCAGTATGACACATGGGTATGGTGCCATTTGTCAACATTCAGAAGGGCCTTTGGCTTCTGCTCTGTAATAAATATTCTTTTATTCTCTTGCCAAAACAGAAGAGACAAGACGCAGAACTTTGTTAAGCTGTACCAACTAGACAGGCCTACCTAAGATGCCGGAAATTACCTAAAATGAACAAAGAGACCATCACAATTGTACAGGTCTAATATGACAACTTGCTGTCAAACAGTGAATGTAGAAAAGCAATGTATAGTGATATCCTACATATGGTATGAACCACAATACCAGTGAATAGTAAACAGTCTATGCAGCCTAATACAATTCATCTTAACCAAAGAAGGATCATGTAAATAATCTGCACATTAATTAGAAGGGCATCTTGTCAACTAATCACAATCAGTGATACAGAATGCCAGTTCTACACACAGACTACTAGAGCCTTTTGATGCCAGCTCAGAATGCATATAACTTTAGTGAATCATAGTGGCCATGCATGCTCAATTAGACTAAGGCCATGTTCACTTTTATGAATATTATGTGCTCCAAGATGCATACCACAGCTTCTTTGATAAGACATGACACACTGGTCACAGTTTGTTACTCAAGATTTGAAAAATAACAATGAATCACAAGAAATGTAAGGTTCATGTGTCAACAGTGATCAACAGAAACATAGGAGTGGGTAACTCATCTTGTAATGTATTTCCTCTATACAGATGAAGGACTCAGGTGACTTTTTTTTTGCACATTAACATCTATAGGCACTGTATTCAGAAAAATCAGATGACAGAAGGTATACAAGCATAATGATTGTGCTTGTGTATACATGCTCCAGGAAGGGTTTATCACTTTGGATTGGATGGGGTCAGCACATTCTCATACAGTTATGGATGGCTTAGGATACGATGTGACACCTTATATATTTACTGGAATTGCAAAGAGCATGATTCATGCACTCATATGGCAGAATTTGCCAATGTTACATAAATGTCAGACATGCATGTGTTTAATCCATGTACCCATTATTTTCCTACAGTTTAGAAACATGAAGAAATAACAGATAAAGTGTGAAAAATGAGAGAGAAGGTGATCATGGAAGCATAGGATGAGGTGATCTAATCTATGAGGACCACACTATAATCTTGTATACATTGAGTGTCTTGTGTTGATCAGGACTGATAACATTCAACACCTACAAGCAGCCTTCAAGGTGACTGAATGGGAAGTTTTGCTAAATGCAGATATGGGGTGGCTTCACTGTCAGTAGCTGAACAGTGTCTGACACTGCCCCTAGCAAATCAAAACAGTCTCCTGGTGAAAAGTATCACAGACCACATTACACTGTTTTACAGTCCTCATCTATGAGGCATTGTCTGCAGGCTGACCCATACAGAACATCCCTGCCACCCATAAGCTGGTTGCTTAAGGCCTGCCAGGTATGTTCTTCTTGGCTGCACAGTGTTGTATTCAACTATGAAATCTTTTCAGTGCAGGCAGTGATGGAGGCACCTGCAGTATCTCTCTGGGTCATCTCTTGATTGTCCAGCCTCCAGCCACAGCTACTTCACACCCAGACAGTGATGTTTCCATCTTTTACTATGGCTGTATATAGATATTCATTTAATTACATTATTTATTGAGCATGTTAAGGTTCTTTAACTATTTTTTATCTTTCAGACTTTCATGCATCAATGGTCTTCTGTGTTTATCAATCATTAATATCGGTGATATTCTTACAAGACTAAAACATAATAATGGTATGAATTTCTGGATGTGGTGTGTGTGTGTGTGTGTGTGTGTGTGTGTGTGTGTGTGTGTGTGTGTGTGTGTGTGTGTGTGTGTGTGTGTTTAGAAACACCATGTCAATAGGTGTTGGCCACTTTACTTCAGGGACATTGGTTATCATTTGTGATATGATCTGTGTTGGTGACAAGGTGTTCTTAAACTATATTCTTTGATGTCTTCACCGAATACATTTGTCATATGCTGTCTGTGAGTTTACAGAAAATAAAGTGTTACCCTGCTGCATTAGTTACACTGCTGATTACACAATCCTAGTGCTCTGCTAGTGCTAATTATTTACAATTGCTAAAATTCATAATCATGCACATACTTCACATCTCACTGTGCGCCAGTGTTGTTTGTAAATCATCCATATTCTGTATGCACACCACTACAGCATTTGTGCTTCTGGACACAGTTGTGCACTATGTGAATCTTCTTATACCTCACTGATAAAAAACTGGCATCAGACAACACATGCATGGAATTCAAAAAACATTTGCCAACTGCATCACATCCTAGTCACCCGAAGCATAGACTTGATATCTGTCTATCTATCTATCTATCTATCTATCTATCTATCTATCTATCTATCTATCTATATACACATATCTATTTGTCTGTGTCTATATACTTGCCTGTCTATCCACCTATCCATATATATTTTGTACATACAGATACACAGAGTTCCACACACAGACACATACTCACTCATGTAAGTATATATGTATTACAGGACATGGTGTGTGATAAATGAAATATGAATGGAATGTCTCCAATTCATTGACTATGTCTCATGACAAGAGTCATCCATCAGTCTCAGACTGAGGCTTTTAATCCTGCTATACCTGCATCACACAAATCAGGTCCCTAATTATTTAATCTATTCATTTTTTTGTGTTATTCTACATTTGACTAATAGCTCTCACTGCTTCAGAGGGCTAAACTTATTGTCTACATTTGTACTAAATAGTGAGTTAAGTAGTGTGCAAAAGATTGTTTTTCTGAATGTATTATCTTATAAGTGTTTTTGTTTTACTTTAGTATTAATATAGCTGAGGATCTTTAACCTTCTTGTTGCATTCTCAGTTACTTTTTTATGTGAATTAGTGGAAATCTGAGGGTTATGATAGGAGTGATTATTTCTGTAGCGCAGGCTTTTTTTTTTACTTAATCTGTTTGATTCTACTAAAAACCTTTCAAGTCCAAAGTGTTCAAAGACCACTGTCTCAAAGCAGAGACTGGAGCATTTTGGACCTCATGCAGGCTGCCTCTCATGCCTGAACTCAAATATGAGTTCAAACAAACGGATAATGCACGTTACCTGAACATATTATTTCAGTCTGAGTGAGGTAAGTGTTTCAGCCATGACGAGAGAGAGAGAGGGAAAGGATGGGAGGGTAGATTAGGGCATCAGATGGGAAGTAGATTTAGGTTTAGGGAACAACAGATGATTTTTAGGGTTAAGGATTAATCGGGGAATTTAGGTTTAGGGAGAGTGGTTGGAGTTTTAGGTTAGGAACTGGATGGGAGTTTTAGGTTTAGAGGTAGAGTTATACAGTTTTGTAGGACTGGGTGTTGGGAGAACTAAGTAGCTAAGGAGGTCAGTCTACTGGGTGTTAGAGTGTTGATTTGTTAAACAAATGGCAGTGAGCAAGTGAGTCGGGAGCTATTAGCAGACCTGTTTATTTTAATTACATTACAGATACTCATGTATGTTATATATATATATATATATATATATATATATATATATATATATATATATATATATATATATATTGACAGATAGATAGACATATAGATTTAAAGATAAATAGGCACACAGATAGACATATAGGTGGATAGAAAGATAAGATAGATAGATTGATACATTTATATTTGTTTGCCATAGCAATGCTCTAATCCCAACTGTCAATTTGCAGACACAGCCTGGGTGAAAAAGTTCACAGGAATAAACAGTATTATTGTTATATATAAAAAAAATTAGCCAAATACAATGTGAACAATATAAAATTAAAGAACCAACTAAATTAAAAATAGTTATATTTAAAGGCAGAAAGCAGATCTGTATTATCACTGTATAATATTTGAGAGAAGTCAGGCAGACAGTGAGATTGGATGGAAAATGATCAGAATAGGTTGAGAAATTTAGGTGATGTGCCTTTTAGAGACAAAGCATTTGGCTTGTTGTTGAAGGTGTGTTTTCAGATCATTTCTGCAATGGAATAGGTTGTAGTTTTCTTAGAGAAGGAGAGGGCGTGACTCCCATGGAGAGGGAACCAGTATAGCGAATACATGTATTTTGCACTGGAATTTATGTTCTTGGAGTAGTGAGGGAGGATGAATTTTTAAATACTAACATTAGTGGTGGGTCCCCAATAGAAGGTTATATCTCTGTTTAATAGGAAACCATCTATATTTGCTGAGATTAAGGCAGTGGTGCTCTCAAGATAGACAGCTGGCAGCAAAATGACTGCAGGAGTTAGCAATGGTTTGAAATCTTGTGAGGCTTTGTTTGGCGGTAGAATAAGTATTGGTGTGACTATGCTACGTTCAGAGTAGCATAACTCCTTTATCGATAGTTACTCTTAAGGGGGGTATTTTGTGGTCCTTTGTTAGATAGATAGCTAGATAGATAGATAGATAGATAGATAGATAGATAGATAGATAGATAGATAGATAGATAAAAATATGCAGATGAAGGAAAAATGATAGAACGTCAAATTAAGAAAAAAAAACATGGCAATCAAATCAAATGAATCATAGCTTAGCATGTAATATACAGAAGAAAAATAAAGCTGCAGAATTTTTGTTCTAAAAAGGAAGAAACATCAGTAGTACAAAATTAGGAATCCTTATCTTCCTGTTCAGATAGCTGTTAATACTACATGAGGAGTTAATTGGGGAATTCTGGCAACTTCATTAATATAGGAGCAAAGTGGGGCAGAGGAGGACAGTAAACACAAAAAGATGAGAAGAACTTAAAATGTATAGCACTGAAGAAAGTGGAGAGGATACAAGAAGGTGAGTTAGCATAAACATCTTTAGAAACAAATACATGGAAGAGCTGCAGTCTAAAGAACTCAGTTCAAAAGAAAAGCTTCCACTGTGGCACAAGTCCCAGAGGTACAAACTAACTGCATACAATTGATTGAAAAATCAACACCCCCCCCCCAAAATAATGTAAGCATTTTTTTTTGCAGAATATCAAGCCCTCTTGCACCCTCTCATGCTGGGTGCAAGAACCCCTCCCCCCCCAAAAAAAAACTGTTATAGACATCATCTCTGCAATTACACAAATGTGAAGAATGGAGAAATCTCCCAACCTAAAAAAATCACTGTGCGGTCACACCTACAAACCTCAACAGTTGTGATTTCTTATGGAAGAGAGCAACAATAGCGGTTAACTTTCACTGATTTTGCTTGGCATGCTGGTTCTTTGGCATGTTGTAAGCTGATGAGAAGTAATGCAGCACAAAAAGAAAAGGATTATATATTATTTCTCAAAATTAGTGATGATTGGAACAGTCTTTTTGAAGAAGGATGGTAGCAAAAACAATAATTGAGTTTAAGATTGCATGGGACTGCCATAAGACAATACCTGCGAAATAAGGGAAAAGTGGAAAAAAATAATTGTGTGCATCTGATAAACTTTGAGCTCTTCTTGCTGTTAAAAATAATTCATACAATAATGGTACATTTTGGTCAGATGTCTGTCAGATTGTATTGGGGCTGTATGATAAGGTCATATGTGAAGCATAAGCTTTATTGGATCTGCAGAGTATACAAATATTTGTGTGTGTGTAAGTGTATATGTGGGTGAGTTTGTTTACGTTACAGGCCAAGTAGAGCATAATTACAGTTATTTCAACAGCAGTTTGTTTTAAAAACTACAGAATTACTACAAACTTAGGCTTTTTACTGTCATAGTTGCATTTTAACAATTCAGAAAAGCTTAATGTTTTCAGTTATTACTAAAATAATTATCCAGCTGCTAATATTCTAACAATGGTGCCATAGCTGTGTTTATTTTAATTAAAAAATGATTTAAAAAGGACCTTGTTCAAGAAACTGCTAAGATCTATGCAACACCATCTGTACTGTAAAGAAATCAAGTAAACCTATGTCATTTTAAGAGAAAGAACATGAGCATACATTTTTTTTTCTCAAGCATTTTTAACAAATCATTTTAAGAGCACATTAACTGTCAGTGCCAAGTAAAGGATAATTAGCTTTTGGATGTAGGTTGGTCTAATTAGTTTTAATCTTTTCTTTCAAATAATAAGCTTTTATTGTGTGCTGGTGGGTTGGAGGAAACAAAGGCATTTTTAAAATATAATGTGCAAATAATAAATGAGACACTGCTAATTTCTCCTGAACAAATACACTTTGTCAGCACTCTGTGAGTACACTTGAATCTGGCAATAATGAAACATAGTTTGCACCAGTGGAATATATGCATTATAATGATATAACACTGTACACTATGTCACGCTCATTGATTAATAGCTCTAATGTTTCCAATATGCTAATTTTGTATTATAGCTTTCCACATAGCATCCCAAATTCTAAAAATGCAAACACATCATGCTACAGTATAGTCCACTTAATTACACAATAGTCACTTCTGACATTTCTGATTTTTTTCTCAAAATGCAGTACTTTTTTGTGGTGGGGATCAGTTCTGCTTTACTAGAAGCTGACTCAGAAAAGCAGGTTTCTTGTGTAGAATAGCTTGAGAAGGCTTGATCATAATGCAGTAGTGGTAATGTAATATACAGGCTAGACATTATCATAATGCAGCACAGAGCCATAACTTCATCATCTGGCATGCTGAGTAGTTTGTCAGACTGATATCCCTCTCAGCCTAAAGATGTGAGCCTCTAACTGTAGCAAGCTGATTGCTACTGTTAGTAACACACTGAGCTTCTAATTGCAAGTGGATGAATCAGCCTTCATTTATGAAGCTGCAATATCACCTAATGATTCTTAAACAAATGATGGAACTGCACTTGTGTTCCATGTAGTACTACCAATCATGCATTTCAACAGCTTGCACCTGTGCTGCCACGCTCTTTGCACCTCTCTAGTTACGGCTGTGATGCAGCAGGAATAGTGTACTATAAGGATGAAATTCATAGAGAATTCATATCATATCCAAAGGACATTTGCACATTTCTGACAAAATGCAGTGTTTCAGATTTATAGACCTTATGACCTTAGCTTTATAGCCTCACAAAATGCTTGCACATTGCAACATGCAGCTAATGTAAATAAGGGCATAATAACAATCAAATGAAGCACATAAAAATGTCAAGATCCATAGCTGTAAGCACAACATAAGCAAACCCTCTCCCCAACACTTCTCTGTGAATTGTACAACTTGTTTGCATGGCACTTTAGACAAACAAAGGACATGTAAATATACCAGAACAACAGCTAGCAGATACATTTTCAGTTGCAGCATTATAGTGATCTAATAACCACCTGCACATCTTTCCAGACATAACGGTTGTTATCATTACCAGAATAACTCTTAATTGTCCAGTTTTGCACAATGTCCAGATTTTGCTTCATATTTTTTTTTTCTTTACCTCATAACATTTGTGATTTTCTGGCAAACCATTGAGAACTGCAGTCACAAAATTATGACAGACATTTGAAATACAAACTTTATATCTTTCAGAAAATGCATTTTTGTGCAAATCCTGCTATTATAGTAACTTTCTAAGTTTATTTAAAGCAATATTTAAAATCTGTCCCTGATTTTGGTCCTTTGTCCCCCATTATGTTTGGTTTTATCAAGAATTCCTTTGCTAAGAAGTTGAGAGGTATGTACCAGTAGCACCTGACCTTCCATGACTTAAAGGAAGATCAAATAGTGGATCACTACAGAGTGGATATGAATATTATCCTGATCTTGGTTGATGTAGTTCACCCACATGCAAGGTCTCATGGAATGCAGGTCCTTCCTGTACCAGCGGATACCAATGTATGTGTAGCTGTTAGACTTCTAGCTAAAAGGGTCTTTCAGTGAACAACTGAGGACACACTGGTCATTTCCAAGGCCTCTGCCTCATGGATATGCAATGTGTTCCTCAGTGTTATGCTGCTTCATGTTAATGAATGAATGTGGTTCAGCAATATAAAAGAAGAGACTGTCAGCACTATGTGTGGCTTCCACAATATTACCCACTTCATAGAAGTACTGGTTGCCATAGACTGCATAGCTATAAAGGCTTCTCATGGCCCTCAGCCCCATTCTCTCTCTCATTTACCAGATAGTATGTGATATACAGGAGATCATAACCAGAGTGTGTGTGCATATATGTGTGTGTGTGTGTGTGTGTGTGTGTGTGTGTGTGTGTGTGTGTGTGTGTGTGCGTGTGTGTGTGTGTGCGTGTGTGTGTGTGTGTGTGTGTGTGTGTGTGTGTGTGTGTGTGTGTGTGTGTGTGTGTGTGTGTATGTAGCATCATGGCAGCTCTCAGGATTCCTATATTTGGTATATATCTGAAAAACTTTACACTAACTTCTAGTGTGGTAATTTCCCTGGAGTCATCATGTTGGTATGTGTTTGCATGGTGTGTAAAGTGCAGGCTGACACATAAAAACACAGTGCAGGTGTGTGGCTATTGCTAGATTGAGGGACCAATCATGAGACATCAGAAGATCTCTGCTGAGCCTGTTGGCCAGATAATTGAACACCCCTAGAATGTGTGCTCCAGTCAGAAACTGGAAAGCCATTTCCCATTGCCAAACCATCACAGCTTCCTGACATAGGTAGTAGGACCTGGTTCTACCTTGCTTTTTGTGTACCATACTACTGCCATGTTGTCCTTCTTGATGGAGAGAAATGAAGTCTGAAAGTTCCTCTAGGATGGCTACCCTCAACTCCTATACATTTATGTGAAGACTGGCCTTGTAGTCTGTCCGCACATCTTAGACCAAGCTCCTTTCAAATTGCTCCCCCACATACACACACTCAGGGAGGATGCATCCATGGTCACTGTTGGTAACAGATGCAAAGTTTGACTTCACAGATTATGGGGAAATTTAACCACCACTGAAGATGTTCCATGCATGAATTGGTGATGATAACCATTGGAGAGAGGATGAAAAGAATGACACCATTGGGTCTGAAGTAACCACTGTAAAATACTCATGTGACAGCAGGAAAAATCCACCATCAGGACTGAAGATGCTATCAAGCTAAGGGTTCTGAGTACTAATGCGAATGTTGGATGAACGCTGATTAGTAAAAGACTGACTGCAGATTGGAGGGACTGAATCATGTCCTGCAGAAGAGAGATTATAGAAAGTGTTCAGTTTTGCTAGCCCTCTGTTGATTTTATTCACGCCACCCCTTTGTATATCTTTCCTATACCCATTATTTTGCTGTGTTCTCTTGAGCAGCATGCACTGAGTGCTCTGTCTTTATATTCATATTCTCCATTCCATTCCATGGAGTGGTTCTTGAGTGCTCTGCCTCACATAGCGTCCACTTTTATATTTATTTAGGAGTCTGGCTTGGAGCAGCCTGATCTCTCTAATCCGGATCTATATACTAACCGTTTCTACCGTGGTCGGTCTTTCTCTTGACATGGCTGGCTTATGATCCTCTATTTTTTACCGTGATTTGCTGTTACTGCTTGGTACATGGTGGAGTAGTTGTTAGGCAAAGGTCACCTCTGAGCACCTGAGACCCTTTATCCTTTTTGTGAGGAACTTTTAGAGTCGGCAGCATTGGACAGAAGAATGTTGGGACAGATTATTTCTTTTTGGGGCTTTTGCATGGGATCCATCTGTGAGAAGGTATGATACAGGATGATCTATTCTGGGGCATTCTGATGAAATCATTGGAATGATGAGAGAGATGATAGGTCAGGACCTCCCCTTTTTGATCATGATGAGAATCTGACATGGGGAATCCTGTCAACCTAGAAGGTCTTCCTAACTACTTTTCTTACCTGGGTGGGTGGATTGCAGACTACTAACTGACTTAATTACTCAGTGGTTTTCCACCTTGTTTCAGTGGTCATTTTTTACAGGTTGTTTTTGGGGTTAGCTATACTTTTTGAGTTCCAAGTTTGACTAGAGACCCTTTCCATTTTTCTATCTTTGTCAGATGGCATTTGTTGCAGTCTTCTCTGTGAGACCCTTCTGAAGGTTACCTGCTCCATAACCCTCTTCTGTTATGGCTGACTCAGGAAGTCATCTGGCAAACACAAAGTGGAGTGGTGCACTGTGAACCCCTGTGTTTTCGACTGTGTGAGAATGAACAAGAGTTGCCCAGGACTGAGCCCTGTGGTACACCACTTGTGTACACCACTGAGCCCTGTGTGTTGCCATTGATACACTCAGCAAGTTCTGAATTTTCAATGATATGGCTGGACATCTTGTGATGTATGGGTTAACATTTGATGGTAGGTATTTCATATGTACCCCTGTTCAGATTGTCGAGTGGCTGTTCAATGAATCTGGGCACCTCATCAAAGGCTTTGGTGACTCATTTGAAAAAAACAAAACTGTTTTAGGAGTCAAACAAGCCCTTTAATGAGTCAAACTGGGATGGATCCAACTGGGATGATCTTCCTGTCTGTTTATTCCATGGTGTCATTATGATCCTAATCCATTATGATCCTTGGGCTTGGCAATGAGAAGGCTTGTGGCGATGGGACCACGGTTACGATTGGACACGGTATGATGGTAACCATGGGTGGTGTGTGCACCAGAGCAAGCGTGGCACCAAAACAGCAGTCCCAGGCTGTGGAGCGGTATTAAATTGATGCACACACTGTCCTACACACACAGGTAATGTGGATGGTTGCTTTTGAGCCAGCAGCTGACTCAGCTGGGGTGTTGGGTGGTGGGGTTGCTTTGGCTGGCAGGATGCAGCAGCTCTCACGCTGGGGGAGGGAGAGGTTGGGCTGCTTTCCATTTGGGGTGTATTTGTGCTTTGGGGGAGTCTGTGGGGGAGGCAATTTTTGTAGTTAGAGGCATATCTGGGAGTTTGTCCTGTCAGTTTTCTTCTTATAGCTAAAAATTTAATTTTGGTTTTGATGATGAGTCTTTTTTAGCTTTTTTATTTTTCTCTCAAAATTTTTGATTCTTTTTTTTTTTTTCTTTTTCTTTTTTTTCTTTTTCTTCTCTTGATTCTTTTGATTTTATGATTTTTAGCTCTTTTTTTTATACTGATAGTATTTGTTGTACCTTTTTGTTTTGTTTGTGGGTCCTACACACTGTAGCCTTTGTTGTTTTGTTTGTTTCTATTGGTTTTGCGCTTTTGTTTGTTTGCTGCAGGTACCTGCAGTTGCTGTTTGTTGCCTTTTTTCAGCAGTGTGCAGGTGCTGGTAGAAGGCATTTGTAAGATGGGGAAGGCTCAGGTGCTGTTAGAAAGGGGCTTGTCCCTTAGAATGAGAAAGTCTTTCTTGTTAGAAGTTCTTTGTTCTTTGGTGGTTGAGGTTGGGGACCTCCAAGGTTTTACAGGTGGGATTTTTCTGATCTGATCTCACCAGTGGGGGTAGGCTGTTGAAGTTTTGTGCTTACATCTCCGTGTTGTGATGATGAGAAGAATGTTGTCTCTCTTTCTGATGGTGACTGGTGATGGTGACTAGTTGTTCCATGGCATTTGTTTTTTGGACTTTTTGGAACTTTTGGGCTTGGGAATAGTATTTGGTCTAGTGAGTAGTGTTCTAGTTCTATATATTGATATTAGGGTTGGTGAAGTGGTTTTTGATGATGGTGTTTGGTGATACTAGTGTTTTCAGGAAGGCCATGTGAGTGTCCTGAGTTTGAGTGGCCTGTAACATGCTACAATTTGCAAGCAGCAGTCAAGTCTCTTGTTGGTTGGTTGCAATGGTCTCCGATGCATCGTCGTTGCCTGATCTTGAGGTGTGGGTGTCTGGGTGTCTTTGATGAATATGGATACCCCTCCTTTTCTTGGTATTTGGCGATTTTGGGGCCGAAGGTTGTGAAAGAGGGGAAGAGCTAGAGATAGAGGCCTTCTGCCATCTGAGCCTTGAGGTCACTGCACATCGATGTTTTCCCATACTACTGATCCTGGTCGTGGTGGGTGCGTGCATTTTAGATTTTTTTGACTGGCAGCATTGAGCAGCATTTTTTTTTTGTTTTTTTTTGTTCTTTTTTGTGAATTTTTAGGTTGCCTGCCTTAAAAAAAACTAAAAGGCACTAGCCTTTGCCAATATCCATCCCATCCGGAACAGACAGGTGAGGTCCCTGCCTTTAAGTGGAAGCAGCTGGCTTGTGCAGCAGTAATCCCAGGCAGACGAAACATTGATCCCTTTTTGAATGACACCAGGTTTAAGCCCAATTGTTAAGCCTCATCATCTATCTCTGTATTGTGGCATCATTCTTGGGTGAAGGTAGGATGCTGAGGAGGTCAGGGTCATACCCTGCCTGGCCTACATATAATCAGAGCTCCTCAAATCTTTCTTTCATGTAGTCCAAGGAGTAAGTGTGGTATCTAGATGACAGCCAGGATATCACAAGCTTTGAGTAGCAGACAGGTTTGACTTGGAAAAGTTCATAGAGATGCCAAGAGCCTTGAAGAACTGATGAGGTAATCTCTAGTTTGTAGAAGAGACTCCATCAGGGTGCACTCAGGAGCCAGTTGTCCAAATATAAGAAAACTGTGTGTTCCTGTAATCGTAGAAGAAATGCTACAACAGCCATACATTTAGTGAACACACCTGGGGGCTGTGTTGATGCTAAAGTGTAGTGTTCTGAACTGATAAGAACTGGCCTCTATTTGTAAGCACAAAAATGAATTGGACCATCTTGCTATTTTTATGTGAAGCTAAGTGTCCTTGTGATACATTGAGTACAGCAAGCTTCAGGGAGTGCAACTGAGCAATTTTGATCAATGGGTAAAATACAACAAATAGTAAAAACAATAAAAGATGGATTTCAACACCAGAAATAAAAAAAAAACTCACTTATTTTAATCCCAATAAAAACAGCAGAGCTTTTGGGAATAATACCTTATTCAATGCATAAAAAATAGAGCTCAACTACAAAGAGGGGACTTCAGTAAAGCTTACATATTTTTTTTTTGGTGTACGCATTGCGCCATGATGCATACATGAGTGTGAACAATTTTTGATTCAGTAAGCATCGCTTAACAGCACACAAGCACGCTCAAACATAGAAAGTTCCATGGTATACAAATTACCTCATAAGCAGTTGAATCTTATGCAAATGACCAAGGTGGAGCAACCCAACAAGCAGAAAGATATCCATGTAGACTCCATGTCAGTGTCTGTAGTATACATAGAATTTTTCCATGTACAGGAGTCTACACGGACAGGAGGGGATATAAAAGTCCACAAATATGGACATAACTCCCCAGAAAATGTTAGATCACATACATGTATGTGCAAAAGGTACATTGTGGATGTCTGAAAAAAAAGGATTATGTAAAATTCATATTTTTTTTAAATAATTTTGGCATGTTTGCCCTATGCACAGCTGTGCACAAACATGCTTAACAGAATAAAAATTAACATATCTTATATAGTTTTCACAAATGTACTTTAGGACCTTGTATTGGGTCAACATAATGGAGGTTAGCATTTATGACTCTAGTCACAATTTATATATTGATGAATTAGACATTTGGAGGCGATATCTGGATGATTGTTGTGATGTGTGGAAGTCAGATGAAACTTATTTACATGAGTTTATTGGTTATCTTAATGACAACATATGGGGAATTGAGTCTAAACTGAATTTTCATAAATCGAAAATTGTTTTCCTTGATGTTGAGGTTAGCAGGAATCCTGATAATACCCTAGCTACCCGGGTTTTTATGAAATTCCTCGAGTACAACTCACTTTTGCATACAACGAGCTTTCACCCCCGTCATATCATCCGGAATATCCCTAAATCACAATTCCTCAGAGTCAAAAGGGTCTGTTCAAGCCAGCAAACATTTGAAAATACCAGGGATGATTTAATACATCGGTTCCATGAGAGAGGTTACCCTTCTGGTACTGTCAGCACTGCTTGTTACTGGGCTTCTAATCAAGATAGAACTCATTTGTTACAATACAAGGACAACCAAAGAGATTTTTCTAATCCTCTGGTTCATCTGGTGACCACATATGGACGTAATACACGTGGATTCATAAATATCATCGATAGACATTGGAACATCCTTATGGCCGAGGAGAGATTACACCCTTTCTTGGGCGACAGATGCTCTTTCTCATTTAGGAGAGGACGTACATTGGGTTCCCTTTTTAGCCATTATAAGAGGGTGGGACCTAGCTCTATTGTTCCCACTCAACGTACACTCAGAGGTGGCCCAGTGTTGGGCTGCATACCATGTGGTCACTGTACATATTTCAACAAGGTTCAACATACGAGGGAATTCAGTAGTTGGAATACGTCAGAAGTTCTCAACATTAACTTCTGGGCTAACTGTAGTACAGAGTGGGTCATCTATTTAGTCACATGTACATGCGCCTCATTCTATGTGGGACAAACCTTTAGGCCTTTTTGTCTCAGGATTGGGGAGCATCTTAGTGATATTAGGAATAAGCGCCCTAATAATGCTCTGTATAAACATGTATGTAAACATAACTCTGCATCTTTTTATTTTACTATCATTGATTGCATTGTAGGAAAATGTAGGGATAAATCAGGGTAGCATGATTTACTCAACTTTAAGGAATGTGAATGAATTATTAAATTAGGGGCTTTGTTCCCACCTGGGCTTAATGACCAATTTTAATACACCAATGAACTGTTTTTGTGATACTATATATATATGAATGGTTTCCATTGGCTTATGTTTACTCACTGAAGAAGGCTATTACAGCCAAAACCGGTTTGGGACAGGTAGTTGGGCTTACTACCCTCTACCTTGTTATGTGATTTTGTATTAAAATCTTTTGATTTCCACCTCTTCTGCTGGCTACATTTTTGGTTTTGCATATGTGCTGTTACCAAGTTCACTCGGCTATGAACTGTGCAGTTTCTAAGCTGTCAGCAAGGATATGTATGCAAATGAGGTAGATTTCCTAAATTGCTATAAGGAGCAACCATTTCTGCATATCCACTTCGTGTAAGCTCCTATACAATGTTGATATTCCCAGAGGATGTGGATGACATCAAGGGGTGTGTCTTATTATTTCTAGGATTTTTTTTTGTTCCTAGTGCACGTGTTTGCATGGCGCACTGCATAGCTTAGCATGTTCGAGTGAGCAGACGACCAACATGACAGTGATAATGTAGACAGCAATTAATTAAAACTCGATATTTTCAATAAATATTTTTGACTTTTGTATAAGCTATACTGGGCTCCACAGCACATAATGCCACACTGCACACTAAAGCAGGGCCTTTAAATTATGTTAATTATATTCTAGGCAGGAGAACTGCATCATAGTTAGCCAATCTCACATGGTGGTCCTACAGCAGAACTATATAAAGTATGCATACACTCTACATTCTGATTTTTCCTCAGTACTCTGGACCTTTGGAATAGAGACTTAGTAATTTTAACTGGGAGAATGCATGTTCTGGTGATTGTAGAGCACTACAGGGTAGACAGGGACATATTGCAAGAAATTACTGAGCTCTGCACCCCTAACAGAGGGGACCTATCCCAGGGACATCAAAGGTATGTGTAGCCCTCAGGATACTAGTTACAGGTACTTTTCAAAGACCAACTGGGGACATGATGCGGGTGTCACAAGAATCTGCATCCAGGATACTCCAGCAATTCCTGTATGCTATGCTTCCACATGCCAATGAGGGTTTCTAACTTATAGCACACAACCCTGAAGTACTGGGTGCCATATATTGCACACATGTACACATCAAGACATCACCTGATGAGCAGGGTGCAATCTATGCTAATCGCAAGGGGTACCACTCCATCAACTGCCAGGTCATGTGCAATGCCCAGAGGATTATCCTGAATGTGTGTGCTGGCAACCCTAACAGTTATCACGACTCCCATATCTGGCACACATCACAGTTGTACCAGGTGTTTGCTAGGGGGATCATCCCACAGGGCCATTTATTGGGGGATGCTGGCTATGCCCTGGAACTGTGGATGATGACACCCATCAGAAATGCATACACATCCATGGAAGAATGCAATAATGAAGTACGTGCACAAACTAGGAACATCATAGAGCATGTGTTTGGGCTTCTGAAGTCTTGGTTCTGGTGCCTCGATATATCTGGTGGAACCTTGTATTATACTCCAGCCACATGTGCACAGGTATTTACAGTATGTGCTATGCTACACAATGTAATCCTGGGGAAAGATCTGCAGCAGGATCAGCAAAGGGAAGGGATACACAGTCCTCCAGCCAGTGCCTAGGTCACCACAGCTACAGTCACAGGAGGATTCAGAGAAGGAACCCGCAGTTGATGTCCCTGTAGGCAGACATAGATGTGCTTAGCATGCCCTGGGTTTGGCTATGATACAATGCATAAGACATTGACTGACAACCTAGGGACCTAGGGACTAACACTTTACTCATACTCACATAAAGATATTAAAATTGAAGCCAGCAACTCACACATGCTGTACCTATCCATGTATTGGCTGTGTACTGCTTGCAACAGACAGAGTCAGTCCTGAACTACAGTGTGTCAACTGCTACATTTGCAGGTTAAGTCTGTAACCTATACAGTAGTCTGCTGGATTATTATGATATGTCAGTGTATGTATGGACCAAGTATATTATGCAAGTAACTATAGTGGGCTAGTTGGAGATAAATGACATCTGCATGGGACTACAGATACCCATTCCACTAACATGTTTCCATTTCTATTCAGTAGGCCTCATGCATGGAATATTTATGGAGTCTTCCTGCAACAGATTACTGGTGCATCACTGAAGGGAGATGTTAGACAGTTGGGTTAAATGAGAGTCAGACTATCGTGTACCCCAGCAGATCATGTGGTATTGTTCTCCCACCCCCAACAGAGCAGTTTTCCCTTGTAACTGCTGTAACAGTAACTCATCAATGGTATATGAGCAGTTCATGCAGTCTCAGGGCAGTACTATAGAAATTGATCATACATTGTGTGTCTTAGGTAATGGAGAAATAACCAATGCACATATTTATGCAGGTGGTAGTGTGACAAATGATCTCCTGTCTGTCAAGGAGCTTCTGCAGCTTGAACGGTTAAGGCAATCAACTTGTGTGATAGCATTCTTGGTTCTAATCCAGAAGTATCCACTTTTTTGGATGTGAGGTATTAATAATTTGAGTTCTACAGACTGTCAGTCTGTTTGTGCTGGAATATTTTAACCTCTCTCACATATTAATTGCATAAGACAACTTTAAGAAATCTTAGCCAATGTGAATGATGTACAGCAGTGAAAAAACAGCGACAGAGTTCATATTGTGTAATGCACAAAATCCCTGGACTAGAGTACAGCTAGGTGTGGGCTGGAGTCAGTTTATAATTAGCCAAAACTCCCACTGGGCATGCTAATACACTTAGTTAAGCTTCGCCCCCTGCACCCCCCATGTGGGGGGGCTGTACCCCCCACCCCCCACTTTAATATTCCAACTCCAAGATCGCACTACAGTGGGGTAATGAAAATCTCCCATTTACCGCTATATGCGGTAGCGCTAAACGGGAGATTTCCCGTACCCCACCTGCAATGCCAACACTCAGATGGCACACACACACACACACAACATGCAGGGCACCTTGCTGCCCTGCATATACACCCAAAAATTACCATTTTTACTTACCTGGCATTTCCACTTTGAACCTCCGATGTTCTGAACATCGATGTTCTGGTCTCGATGATTAGAACTTCGATGTTCTGAACATTCGATGGTTTCAAGTGGAACTATATATATATATATATATATATATATATATATATATATATATATATATATATATATATATCAAACCCACACAAGTAAAGGTTCAAAAGTAGATAATGGGCTTACTTACAGCCCCCTGTGCCTGCTGAATGTCACCAAACATACAACAACAATTAATCAAGTTGTCTGATATATAATGTTGTGTACTCATGCACTGACAGGGCAAATTGTTTTTGGCTACAGGCTTGCCCATCCAAATGCAAATAAAAACATATGGCCAAAAAAGCTACTGTTGCCACATAGCTAGGATAAAATTCAGCTGTCTGACTGCTAGGCTACTGGATGCAGATAACAGTAGGAAGCAATGTCACTCTGTAGGCCACACATGCTGTTCAACAAAGGCTTTGTTTATGTCCTCTACAAGTAGTTCACCTGAAGCTATTTATAAAGCAGACTTGAGCCATGGCACGTGCATTAAGTACTGTGTTCTGTAGTGTCTTAAACCAGATAGGCAGTGGTTCTACTTTCACTCTAGCCCACTTGGTGTGTATGTGCATCTCCCTGTAAAACAAGTGTGAATCCCCCATTGACTTCCAAACTGCAAAGGATGTGCTCTTTTTGGCTCTTGCAATTGATGCAGGCCACCACACTTTTGTCCTCCACAATGGCTGCTGATATCATCTTCCATAAGACTACCAACAGCAATCTAAATGCCAGACTTAAGCCATGGTGCATGTGTTAAGTACTGTGGTGTGTAGTATGCATGACTTGATATGTAGGGGTTCTAATCTCACTTCAGCCCACTTGCTGCATGTGTGTGTGTGTGTGTGTGTGTGTGTGTGTGTGTGTGTGTGTGTGTGTGTGTGTGTGTGTGTGTGTGTGTGTGTGTGTGTGTGTGTGTCAGAGTGTTATGTGCATTTCCCTACAAGAGAAATATAATTACTGCACTGACTTAGAAATAAGCATGGTTTTGCAATACTTTGGGCATAGCAGGTGATTCAGGCCTCCAAATCACAGACCTCCACAAGGCCTGCTGATGTCATTTAGCATAAGAGTACCTAAAGACATATCAGACTTCAGCTGTGTCAAGTGCATTAGGTACTGTGGTCTGTGGTGAGAAGACTATAAAGGTGTGGCTTCTAATCTCACTGTAGCCAACTTGGTGTGTGTGCATGCCGTGCAGTGTTCTGTAAGCATTAAATGGTAGTGATACTATTCTCACTGTAGCCAAGTTGCTGCGTGTAAATGTTAGTCACAGCATTTTACATCAGCCTATGTAATCATAGGATAATTGGAATTTACCAGACTAATGGCCTTAAGGCCCTTACAATCCTAGCCATGTTCTCACCCTTATTTACATGATTAGCACCTATTGCCCTTGTCTAAGAGGGACACAGGCAGAACCCCTGTGGTGAAATTATGGTCACCCATCCAATCATACAGATTGCATATGAAGAGTTTTAATGAGGTGCTCTGTTTGACATTAAGTGGTAGACTTTTGCAAAGATTTGTTAAACTCTGGTAGACATATGTCTCCCTCCAGCATGTTGTATTGCTGTCACATACCAGGTTAAGGTCCTTACAGTGAGTATACCATGTACCATTTGACTTACATATATGCAGAATTTCCAATAAAGCACAGTCACAGATTGCCTCATATGCAAGGCAGAGATCACCTCTGAGTAGTCTGTATGACACAGACTAAAGTGGCAGTAATTTCAGATGATCCCCCTAGTACAGATGTTGAAGACTTGACTTCCCTTTCTAAAGAATTTTTTTGTGGTCTCTGCAATTGCCACTGGTGCTTGGAAATGTACAAAGCAAAATGGCCATTGCATTCAATTATTGGCCTGATGAGGGAAGAGTACATGGAGGTTATAACTACTTCATATCCGGGTGACAGTGCCCTCAGTTCTGACATGAGCAAGATATAATCCCCGTCTTACCACTGTGAAGACATGGTGATCTAAGGTAAGGTAGGTGTAAACCTGTGGGCCCAGGTCTGTGTGCCCAGGTCTCTCACCCCTGAGTATGTACTTAAGGTGTTGCTAATGATGTGCTCCTTAGCAGCAACATTGCTGGTACTGAAAGAAATGATACTACTTACATTTGCATGTAGTTTAAGGCCATGATATTGGCAACAATCATTTGGTTATGTATGACCGTTTTGTAGGATGTTGACATAATCTGAGGAGTCTATGACTGCTCCCAGTTTGCAGGCATCAGCAAACTTTGTCAGCCACAGACATTCACTTTGTGTTTGTATGTTGGAGAAATGGATCCCACACATTAGAGGAAACAGGATTGAATCCTGTGGAACACCACTGGTTACAGCTCTGCTTTTGGAGGTGGATACATCTATTTTGACTAGATGAGTGCTATCAATGAGCCAGTTAGTGACCCCTGTAATGATTCTAAAGTTGATGGCTAGCTGGGTGGGTTTGTAAATGATGCCTGAGAGGGGGATAGTGTCAAACAACTTGGCAAAGTACAGATTGTTGTAGGCACAGATGTCCCCGTCATCCAGGTAATTGGTGACTGCCTCGTAGATGTCCACCAGGTTTAACAGGCATGATATCCCTTTCACAGATCCAAACAGTATAGGGTCAAGTGTTTTGGGATTACCTATATCTTTGTTAAGCTCCATGATTATTTTCCCCATGGCCTTACAGATATGGCTAGTCAGGATCATAGGTTTATAGTTCCCATGGTCAGTGGATGCACCACCTCTGTGTAAGGGGTTAACAGTGGCCATTTTCCAGTCAGCTGGTATACAGCTGGTGGTTACACTATGACTGCAAAGAGTTTCCAATGGTGCTAGTAATCCATGTTGGATATTATGTAGGATACAGCCTGGGACATTAGCAGGTGCAATAGATGCTGTGTTTGTCACCTTAGAGAGACCATTTGCTAACTGCTCTTTAAAGATACAAGTATGGGACAGGTTATAGGGATGTCATGATGTATGCGTGGTAGGGACAGAGGAGTGCAGTTGTCACGGAACCTGTTGGCCAACAGGTTAGCTATGTCTACAGCCTCATTATATGTGGTATCATAAAGTATGAGTTTGGCAACAATGTGGGCCTTTCCTTTTACGTTACACATGTAACTACACAATGCCTTGTGGTTGTCCTTTGTGGATGAGGCTAATTTTGTGCTATACTTTGTTTTGCAGGACTTCACAACAACACTTATTTGCCTTTTTAAGATGAGGAGGCAGTGATTCCATTATAGGGGACTCCCTCTCTACTAATGTGAGATACCAATGTCTACCTCTTATTGTAAAGCCTGCTAATGGCAGTTGTCCACCTGGCAGGTTTGCTGTGCCATGAGGAGCTTGTTTTGCCCCTTTCAGGGACAGTCGAGTCAATGCAGTTGTACAGATGCTTGTATAATGCATTGGTATGGAGCTCGGCATAGTTGCCTGTTCTATCTTAGGAGGGCGGTGCAGTCATGCTATTAATACTATCCCATAGAAATTTATAATCTGTTTTGTTGAACTTTATTACTTTATCTGCTGCAATGCTGCAAGAGGGTAGGAGTCAAATGTGATGCTTACTTTGAATGAGACCAAATTGTAGTCAGATCTCACCATGGAGGACCTCACAGAGGAGGATCTATAGTGGACACCCATACTGGTAAGCACCCGATCCAGTACATTGGCCCCTCTTGTGTGGCTGTCAATCCACTTGTCCAGGGCATTGTAGTTAAGGACATCAACTAACCTCTGGGCAAGTGAGTTTGAGCACAAGTAATCTACCCAGTTGGTGGGTGGTTAAAGTCAAACAAAACCATCTTGTTTTGATGTATCTTGATAGACTCAGTAGATCCATGTAAGCACAGTGGGTGTGCTGATTCATGAAATTGCTTCAGTAGCTGGTAATGGCTTGATTATGTGCCCTGCAAGTAGTCACTAGCACCTGCAGCTTCTCCAGGGAATCATACTATCTATCCAATCTGGATGTGTATCTGTCCTTAATGAATATGTATATGCTGCCTCCATTACTTTGCATGCTTTAAGTTTGAGGTCTGAACTTCTGGAAGGAGGTGTAGCCTGCTATGACTGTGGTGCTCTCCACAACCTTGACCCTATGACTGCCCAAATGTCTGCATCTTCCAAGGTGGGGACTGCTTCCAATGAGTGCAGTTTAGTGCTGACATTCCTAGCATTAGCAGTATAACCGTGATGTTTGTAGATGGCGTTTTCTCATTGGAAAATTTTCCCTTGACACACTGCCTAAAAGGCACATTATGGGGGTGGCAACAGTGTTGGCTAGTAGCCAAAATCCTGGGGGTGACTCTGGAAAAGCACTGAGGTCTGTTGAGCAGGTCATCCCAGGCTAACAGATAGTAGATCCCCTTACAATGACACCACACACTACAGCAATTATTGAAATCAATCTTTTTCCATTTGTATTGAGCCATCATCCTAGGTGACAATAAAATGCAACTCAAGGCCAAGGGCATACATGACTGAGAAACATAGCCTGTAAGCTCAGTCATGTCTCTGCATGCAGTCCAGAGAGGTATGTCTCCAGTCATACACACCAACAGGAATTATGACATAATCATAACAGTCACTGATGTTGAAAGACTTGAGTGCATGTGTAATATGGCATATCCTGGCACCTCGCAGAAAGCTGACCATGACCTTTCCATATATTTAGCCTGGTGAGAGGCCACAACAATTTCTCTTGTGATGTAATCACTTATGAGTAATATGTTTGATTTTATGTTTTGCCTTAGGTGTTTGACTGGTGAGACAGTGGTGTGTGACCTATGTGTACTGTGTTCTGCAGAGGTATGATTATGTGTAGAGAGCTTACGTTTGTGTTTCTGAGGTGTCTGGTATTTACTTATGTGTCTGGTAAGGACCTGGGCACACATAGTTATGTGTGATATGGGTTTGGGTGGGGTAGGTTCATAGGTTCATAGGTTCATAGGTTGGTACTAGGCTATCAGCCCTAGAGCCTATACAGGATTATCCATAACAATTCCCTGGCTATTTCTTCCCACAGTATTTACTTCCCTGGTAGGAGGTGAGGTGTGCATGTTGGCAACCAGCTAATTGCCATATCTACTGACTAGTGTGTGAGAGAGCATGAATGCAAGGTTTTAAATATAGTCACATGTCTCACACATTGTGCTTGTGTGTAGTAGGAGTAGAGGGTTGGGAATGCTTTCCACTTATCATCAGCAATCAGTGATAATGCCATTAGTGATAGATTCCTGCTTGTGTATACGTCACAACAGGCCATGGTTAGGCAGTGGCCTGACAGATGCTTACAGTTAACATGTTATCTCATTTATGCTGTCATCCTAAGGTACTACAGTACCAAGCACTGTCCCCAGAAGTCTCAGTAGTCTGATATTTAAAGCCATGAAATGAATCATAATGGAAATAATCATTAAAGATGTAGTACACCTACAGACACTGGACCAAACCCAGTTTGACTTTGTCAAGGGCAGATCATGTCAACCCTACCTGGTGGACCTCATTGAGTGGTAAACAAAGCAAGGGAGGAGGGAAAACCTTTTCAACCTACCTACAGTGGTCTGACAAGGCATTTGTCACTATTAGGCCATCAGGCATTGTTGACAAATTCTAGAGGTTAGTTGCAAACTTGTATGTCAGCCTGTGGATAACTAAGTGGTTGACAGACATTATCCAGGACAATAGCATTGGGGCGTCCATCACTACAATGCTGCCAGTCACCAGTGGGCTCCTTCACAAATTATTTCTGGGACTGCTCCTTATAGGCATTTACTTCTCTGCAGTCAAGGCCACTGTCATTGGCCTCTAACTAAGGCAGATGATTGCAAATTAAGAACTTCCATTGAATCCCACACTGACTCATCAGTTATCCAGGAAGGGCTGACACAGACATTCAGTTTTTGTCAGAGCCATGGACTAACACTAAATGCCAAGGAATGCACAATACTATCCCTTGGGGAGTCATTAACCCCTGGTAACTATCGTATTGACCACACACCTATAACAGCTGACCCAGTAGCCAGGGACTTATGGACATGTAGATGGTGATCTAGTCTCTAGCTGTCATGGGTCAGTAACATTTGGGGATTCATTCTATATTGTGCAACCTATAAACAAAGGCATGGCATGTAAATCCAACAAAGTCATTGCTCCACCATATTCAGCTGTCATCACACCTATCATTGAGTGCAACGCCACCTTTGATATGTAACTAACCAGGCATATCCAACAACTGTAACATCCACAGAGGTTCCATAATAAACCCATACACAGTGTGCATAACATGTCCTATGCAGACTGCTTCAGGGCCGTAACTGTGTATTCTGTCTGGCACATGCTTTGGAGGGGAGGTGTCAGACCCCACTATGTACCTCCTGCATATCTAAGAAGGAGAAGCGTGAGAATTACCTGTCCTATACACATACATCTTACCTGTGGTATAAATAGGACATGCTGGAGAGACAGGTATGTAGCCCAGAGACTATAGCCAATATGTAGGAGGCTGCCCATCCATATGAAGCAGAGTTCTGGCCTACCACAAATCATGTGCAAGTTACACGATAGGATCTGGAACACGACAATGATAACTGCTTTAGGACAAATGTCTCTAATGGACACAGGGACACTGCAGGTGGTTCAACTCATACACCCTGGCTTGTACAGATCTCAGTTTCCAAAACCTTGATTACATTTATCATGGGTATTAGACAATGTCAGAATTTAGGGATGCATGGCTAGGCTTAAAGAAGCCCTTGTTTTTGTTAGCCTATTATACACAAATGAACCTATGGAGTCATGAACCTATGATGTTTTACCTTTTTGATGACATTTTTCTTCTGTGCTGTCATTTCATCATGTGCTCTGACTTTGATGGGTTTATTATATATGTGCACCCATAGGTGTGTCCTACACAATCCTGAAAGTGAAACGTAAACAGTTCCATGAGACACCTTTCATTGTATGACTACCCAGACTTTACAACTGCATCCAACATAACATACACAAAATAATGTGGTTTACTTGTTACAAATGACAGTATACAAAACCTGTAACTGACCAGTAAAAGTAGCATGTCAAAGGTAACAACAGATGAAACAAATGCATATTAATTTAGATAGTCACCCTGTGCATCAGAAACATAGCTTCATTACCCTGCATTGATGAGAAGGATGACAGGGATGTGGTACACATATCCTCACTTGCACAGGGTGTTATATGGGGGTGCAAGAGGCCTAGGCTGACCCAATATGTTGGTAAGCATGTGTGTGAGTCAGAAAGGGAAACAGGCAAGATGGACCCTGTAAATGTTGTGTGTGTGTCTGTAGGTGACCTGAATGTGACAGTGGTGTGTGAGTGCCTGCGGGAACATAGCCAAGCTCAGTGCTAGCCCTATGTTTCTGTATGTTGGACAGCTTTGAACAGTGCATGGTAGAGCTGACAGTTCATCATCTCTGCCCCAGAACATGACAACTGGCTCTGCCAGGGGTTGCACAGGCACCTCCATGCCAAAGGTGAGATGCTGGGTTACTACCTGAGGGTAACTGCTGTCTTCCAGGACTGTGTCCTTCATGGGAATTCCCAGGACCACAAGACCATGGCCTGCCACATCTCGGTGTGGACTGTACACTCCCCTCAGGAGCGCTGGATATACTGCCACTATGGGAGCGTAATTATGCATGGCCATATGGACTCTCAGCAAATGTATCTGCTGACCTATGTCGATGAGTCTGGACCTCAACTCCAGTCAGATGTTCCATCACAGACAATGTGCATTCCAAGACAGGTAGTGTGCGATCTGTCCCAGACCAATATCTTTACAATGCTTCAGTCAACCAATCTAGGGTAGCAGCAATGCAGTGGAGGCAGTCACAGATGTCAGACTCTGCTGCATCCATAACCCTGAGCATTTGTCTGGAGTTCCTTTCAGAATGTGCCTGCACCTCTGTGACAGCCCTAAACATACGTCGAGTGACACATGATGAGACACCTGCAACAGGTTGTGGAGGGACAGCAGGCCTCCTATGAGCACACCAGTCAATATGTCTGTGTGGAACCTCACCAGCTGTTTGGCTATGGCCATTGTTGACACTCACTGCAGCCACAGTAGCCACACTTCCCTGTACAATGTCCCCACCCTCTGACTGTCCAAGATAAGACATGCATCTGGAGCATTTCTCCCCAGGCCTCCACTGAAAATTGACTTTGTTCCAAGTCGGACTTTCCCAGTTAACAAATGATAAATGCATAAAAATAAATCTCTGGCCTCAGGAGACTGGGTATCGCAGGCATACTGACTGTGTACAGTGATAATTCAGCCCTGTGCCTCACTTTGGCCACCATCATTATCAGAGTCTGAAGAGACACTGACAATTGGGTTGTGAAGGGGAAAAAGACCAACCTCCCAATTCACCTGTGATATGAAGGGAAAAGCATCACATTAATACCTGCACTACTATGCTCTGCAGTACTATGTTGCAATATATGTTAAGCTGTATACACTGATGTCAGTATTACAGTCTTGTATAACCCAAAATCTGATATAGCAGGACATGAGGATATTATTTTCTAATCCAACTCTGTAATTATTTGAAAATAACAGATATTTAAACTAGACTGTCATGAGCAAAACATAAATTATGTACACCATTGACATTCTGCAGAACCCTGCAAAGTTTACTGTTATGCCCATCTGAAAACTTCTGACAATACTGTAAAATCAGTCACTGTGGTCACACCTACAAGGCATATATATGGCTTTAAATTGTGTTCAGCCAGAACATATCTGTACATTTGTCAGTCATGCAGACAGTAAATCAATACAGCCAGCAGGCCTAGGATGACAGTTTAGCTAATATCTTGAAGTAAGGCTTCTTCCTATTCCTGATGGTCCTGAAAAACATATGAGGGACAGGTAATATAAACAGCACCACATGTTACAGTATAACATTGGTATTACATCCAAATATCTCCTATTTACAGTAGCTGCTATGTTAACAGGTATGAGGGTCACAATCTCTGCATGAGCTTAAAACTGCAGCTACCCTCCTTTCACCCATGCCATAAAACACCTGGCACCCAAGTTAAACTATGTACACCCTGACATGCTAAGTGCTGCAGTATTTCAATGCTGATCCAAATAAGCATACCTGGATGCTCCTTTTGTGTGGAAATGGTGGCACCCACATCCATGACATATGGTGTGATGGATGCCTGGGAGCTGCCCTGTGTTGCAAGGTTTGCCAAGAATTCCTCAGTGGCTGATAGATGTTGTTCCACTGCAGGCCCACCACCACTGACCTAGCAATGTCCACTGCTCTTCTGCATGCTATGTGGCTCATGTCTGTGGTAAGGTGCTGCACCTGCTCATATGTGTGATTCTAGTGATCCACAGCATTTATGCTATGGACCAGTTCATCCCACAAGGCTTGTCACTCTTGCCTATGTTCCCTTCCTCTGACAGCAGGACTTGGTAGTGTTGTCTTAACTCCTCAATTATGAGGCCGTTTTCAGCCTCAGAGAAAAGTGGGTGGTGTCTGGCGTGCATGATATCACTTGAAATACAAAAAATGAGAGTGCATATCAGGATCACATGTAGGTGTACAGTATGTACAGCTACAGCTATAAAGGAAGGCTATCAGTATTCCCTGCTTGATTACACATCTCATATGCAACAGTGTACCAAACATAAAAAGGTGTGGAACCAATTATGATAGTAGCAGTAGTGACCTACTCCTGTTTGTGCCATGACAGATACTCACATATGATCACACACCCAGCACAGGAGTCCATTTGTAGTGTGGCCCATAGCAGGAAACCACCCCCATAACATATGTATGAAATGCAATGCCAAACAAATAGCTGTGTAGTATTACAACTGCTAGCAAAGGAAGTATCCAGGAGACCTGTGCCAGTAGTTAACAGACAGCATTATATCTTTGCTGCAGTCTGTATCTTATGTAGCTGTTACACAGCTCCAGATCAATGGCATGTCATCTGTACAGATCTATGAAAGATTTACTGATGTAATCCCCATTCTCCCTAAGTATGTTCAAACATATGCATCATGTTAGAAACAAAATGATTACACACCTGATGGAGTACAATACTCCTCTGCTGAAAGATGCAGATATATAAGTGTTGTGCCAACAAGTTCACCATGGAAAGTAACTCTCATACATAATGGTTCCCCTAGGTAGGTGTTTCCCTTTGTAAGATGATTTTCATTAGCAGATGATTGCCTCTGAACCAGTCTGTGCTTCAGGAATGCTAACTGCAGCATGCACAGCTGATTTGCAGTATAATCAGGCAATCATATGCAACTATTGAACAAGATATAAGGCCCCAATGTAGAATCCATACCCTTTCTAATACATTGGGGTGGAAACTACTGGGGTAAAGATACAATGTCAGCACAGAGAAAATATTTGTAGTAGATACTTATTACATAAAGATCTGTGTGCTACAGGCTGCAGCTGCTGCTGCAGGCAATAGGCATAGACAGAGGGGCTGCAGAATATAGAGGACAACAACACTTATGAGTAACAGTGTGACCTGTGCAGCCTTGGTGTACAGCCAGAGCCTGATTGAGGGAACCCATCCACAGGAAATATAGGTATGTGTTTAATATAAGTAAGTTAGCCAAAGGTATCATTAACAGATAAAAGGGAACATGGTTGTTGTGTCCTAGAACAAGGTAGGGGGTACGTTTACCATTATATCAACCTTTTGGACAACCACCGCGTCATGTGTTATGTCATGGTAGTCATCTGGAATGAGTGGGCTGGCAGACCTTGTTGCTATCATGACCTTCATATGCGTGTGTTACTTGTGCAGCTGTGCTTATCTGTAATATCAGTAGCAAATCATTGTGTACTACAGTCTGATATTACTGGGCCTAATTTGAACTACATAGCTTAAAATCCCTTGTGAATGCATAATAAAAGTAATGCTTTTCGGATTTTCCCAGTCAGGGGTCGCCACAGCGGAACTCCGGTCTGCTAATGATTAGCAGTGGATTTTTACGGTGTCGAGTGACAGCCTGATGCCCAACCTTCAAAGAAGGCACACCCATTCACGCACACACCTACCTGCATGTCTTCAAACATCACTCAACCACAGTGAGGACATGCAGACTCCACACAGAAGGCACTCCAGCTGAGAATCAAATGGGAGAACCTCTTGCTGTGAGGTGACAACGCTAACCGCTGCACCACTGCGGCCTCTTTGTGGCTGCATGGTAATGCATGAAATTTATGCAAATTTGCTTAAAGAGTAATGGAATAAATGGGAGTGTAACTTTGAGTCTGGTGCAGGAATCCATCACTAGAAAGTCAAACACAGAATAACGGATGTAAGTGAAGTCTCTACAAGCAGGTAAATGTGGTCAAACACTGAATAATGGATGTAAGTGAGGTCTCTACAAGCGGGTAAATGTGCACTTCCAGCAGCAACATTTAAAAATACACCTGCTAAAACATTAATGGCAAAATAGGTGTTTAACTGGGACTCTGGTGGAGAAATACATCCCCTATAAAGCCATTCACATAATAATAGATGCAAATGAGGCATGTAACAGCCTGTAAGTGAGCAATTATATGTTGAAAAATACAACTGCTGGAGCAGTGACTCAGTAGTTTAGTTTGTTGAATGCTTTGAAGGCATTAATTTTTGATAAACATGGTCATGGGTTCAAATCCAGTGGCATGTAGCATTTAAAATGCATGTGTGTGTACATCACCATTGTGAATTCTGGAATGAATGACTGTATCATCAACTATTTATCCACTGAATGAATTTCAGATGAAATGTCTGTTGTTCAATGATGGAAGTCAAAGGCCTGCAGATAGGAACACAGCTGACATATCCCTATGGCAACACTAGAAAGTGCATAGAGTGTCAGGTCATGCATTGTTGTGCATTCACAGAGGATATTAAGTTATGTAATACAAAGGATGTCTAATAATATCAGACTGCAGCACACAATCATTTACTACTGATATTACAGATAAGCACAGCTGCACAAGTAACATACACATATAGAGGTTATGCTAGCTACAAGGATTGCCAGCACACACGTTCCAGATGACTACCATAATGTAACACATGGCTTGGCAGTTGTCCAAATGGTTGACATAATGGTAAATGTGCCCCCTACCTTGTTCAAGGACACAATAAACATGATGATTTTTACTCTCTTAATGATACCTTTGACTAACATATTTAGCTTAAACACATACCTCAGTATCCTGTGGGATGGGTTCCCTCAGTCAGGCTCTGGCTGTACACTAAGGCTGCCACTGGTCACACAGTTACTCATAAATGTTGTTGTCTCTGCATTCTGCAGCCTCTCTCACTAAACTTATGTCTGCAGAAGCAGCAGCAGATGCAGGCTGTAGCACACACGTGTATGTAATAAGTATCTACTACAAGCATCCACTCTCTGCTGACGTAGTATTTCTACCAATCATTTCCACCCCATGATATGAGAAAGGGCATAGGGTCTACATTGAGGCCTTATATTTCCTTCAATAGTTGCATAGGATTGCCTGATTACAATGCAAATCATCTGTGTATTCTTCAATTAGCGTTTCTGAATCACAGATTGATTCAGAGGCTGTCACCTGCTAACAAGAACCATCTTAAAAAGGCAAACCATTGTGTATGAGAGTTACTTTCTATGGTGAACTCATTGTCACAACACGTATATATCTGTATCTTTCAAAAGAGGAGTATTGTACTCCATCAGGTATATAACTGTTTTGTTTTCAAAATGATGCATGTTTGAATATACTTAGGGGGGATGGGGATTACATCAGTAAGCCTTTCTTAGAAGTGTACTTGTGACATGCCATTGATCTGCAGCTGTGTAATACCTACAGAGGATGTAGACTGCACCAAGGGTTTAATGCTGTCTGTTAACTAGGGACACAGGTCTGCTGGATACTGCCTTTGTTGGCAGTTGTAATACTACACAGCTATTTGTTTGGCATTGAAGTATAGTCATATATTATGAGGGGGGCTTACCTGCTATGGGCCACACCACAAGTGGATTCCTGTGTTGGGTTGTGATAATATGTGAGCATTTCTCATGGCACAAGCAGGTGTAGGTCACTATTGCCACTATCCTAGTTGCCTCCACACCCTTTGCGTGATTGCCACACTGTTGCAAATGAGATGTGTAGTCAAGCAGGTAATACTATGCCTTCCTTAATTGCTGTATCTGTACATACTGTACACCCATGTATGTGATCCTGACATATGTTCTCGTTATTTTGTATTTCAGGTAATAACATACACACCAGCTGTCACCCACCTTTCACTGAGGTGGAAAACGACTCCATAATCAAGTCATTATGACAGCACTACCAAGTTCTGCTGTCAAGAGGGAAGGCAAATAGGCGAGAGTAAAGAACACAAAACACCAACTGATTAAAATAGCGATGTACCCAAACTTCAACTGCTCTTCTCAGTACACTAAAGTACAAACCCAAGCTTATATAAAATGCACTCTCTTTAATACACAATAAAAAGTTAGTGCTTTCATTTCAAAATGTGTTAAACTTTTTCAGACACCATAAAAAAAGAAGTTTAACACAGTTTTAAATGAAAGCGCTAACCTTTTATTGTGTATTAAAGTGAGTACGTTTTATATAAGATTGGTGTCTGTGCTTTGGTGTATTGAGAACAGCAGATGAAGTTCTGGTTCATCGTTATTTTAATCAAATAGGCAAGAGTGACAAGCCTTGTGAGATGAACTGGTCCATAACATAAACACGGTAGGGCATCAGAATCGTACATATGAGCAGGTGCAACACTGTGCCACAGACATGATCCACTTGGCACACAGAAGGGCAGTGGATATGACCAGGGATCTTTAGGTCACTGGTGGTGGGACTGCAGCAGAACAACCTTTGACAGATACTGAGGAATTCCTGGTGAACCTTGCAACACAAGACAGCTCCCAGGCTTCCATCACACCATATGTTGTGGATGTGGGTGTCACCGTTTCCATCCAAGAGGTGTGTCCAGGTATGTTTAGTTGAATCAGCATCAGAATACTGTAACATTTAATGTGTCATACTGTACATAGTTTTATGTGGCAGTCAGGTGTTTATAGGGTGCGGGAAGTAGGTTACCTGCAGTTTTAAGCTCATGCAGAAATTGTGACCCACATACCTGTTATCAAAGCAGCTACTGTAACTGGGGGATTTGGATGTACAACCAGTGTTATACTGTAACATGTGGTGCTGTTTACATTACCTCTCCCTCAAATGTTTTTTAGGACTACCAGGAATAGGAAGAGGTCATGCCCCTGCTGCTGGTAAGCACAAAACTTTTGTCACAGACATAGATTCACTTCATGGTATTAGCTAAAGTGTCATTCCAGGCCTGCTGGCTGGATATATGCATTGTCTGCATATTTGAAAAATGTGGATATATCTTCTGACTATACACACTGTGCTCATACCTAGGCCTTGTAGGTGTGACCACAGTGATTGATTTTACAGTATTGATAGGATTTTTCAGATGTCCATACTTGTAAACTGTGCAGAGTTTTGCAGAATGTCAGCCGTGTGCATAATTTATGTATTGCTCATGAGATTCTGGTTTAAAGAGATGTTATTCTGAAATATTTACAAATGTGGGTTAGAAATTAATGACCTCAGGTAAAATTAACCCAGATTGTGGGTTGTACAAGTCAGTAATATTGACAGCACTGCATACAGCTTTACATATATTGAAAGATAATACTCCAGAGCATAGCAGTGCAGGTATTAGTGTGATGCTTTCCCCTTTATATCACGGATGACCTGTGAGTTTGGTCACTGTCCCCTTCACAACCTGAAGTCAGAGTCTTTTCAGACTCTGATGATGATGGTGGCCAAAGTTAGGCACAGGTGGGGGTTGCAGGAGCTGAATCTGTCACAGAGGTTTACATCTCTCACCTGCCCTCATTATCACCATACACAGTCAGTATGCCTATGCATACCCATTCCCCTGAGGCCACAAATATTGGGTAATCGGAGGATGGGGACATTGAACAAGGATATGTGGTTACTGTAGCTGTAGTGATTGTTGACATAGCCAAACAGTTGCTGAGGTTCCATACAGGCAGATTGATAGGCATGTTCATAGGAGGCCTGCTGTACCTCCATCTGTTGCAGGTGTCTCATCATGTGTTAGTCTGCATATGTTAGGGCTGTCATGGAGGCACAGGCACATTCTGAAAGGAAGTCCAGATGAATGCTCAGGGTTATGGATTCAGCAAAGTCTGGCATCTGTGACTGCCTCCACCATGTTGCTGATACCCTGGAACTGACTGATGCAATGGAAAGACAGTGGTCTAAGGGAGATTGCATGCTATCTGCCTTTGAATGCACATTGTCTGTGAAGGAACGTCTGGTTGGAGTTGAGTGTCAGACTAATGGATATAGGTCAGCAACTACATCTGCTGAGAATCCACGTGTCTGTGCATAATCATGCTCCCATAATGGCAGTGCATCCATGGCTTCAGGGGGAGTGTGCTGTCCACACCAAGATGTGGCAGGGCATGGTTTCATCATCCTGGGCAGTCCCCTGTAGGGCATGGTCCCAGCAGACAACAGTCACCCTCAGGTAGTAGCCCAGCATCTAAGCTTGGGCATGAGGTGCCAGTGTAACTCCAGGCAGACCCAGTTCTCATGTTTGGCGGTGGAGATGATGAACTGTCAGTTCTACCATGCACGGCTCAAAACTCTCCAACATGCATTCACAAAGGGCTACCACTGAGTTTGGCTGTGTTCATGCAGGCAATCACCACTGCCACACTCAGGTCACCTACAGACACACATACCACATTTACATAGTCCATCTTGCCTGCTCCCCATTCTGCTTCACACACATGCTTGCCAACCTATTGGGTCAGCCTAGGCCTCCTGCACCCCCATGCAACACCCTGTGCCACATCCCTGTCATCATTGTCATCAATGCAGGGAAATGAAGCTACGTGTCTGATGCACAGGCTGACTATATAAATTAGTATGTATTTGTTTTATCCATTGTTGCCTTTGACATGCTACTTGTACTGGTCAGTCACACAGTTTGAAGTCTACACTTGTAATGTGTAAACCACATTATGTTGTGTACATTACATTGGATGCTGTTGTAATGGCTGTTTAGTCACACAATGAAAGGTGTCTCATGGCACTGATTATGTTTCACTTTCAGGTGTGTGTAGGACACAGCTATGGGGTCACATATACAATAAACATATCAATGTCAGAGCACAGGATGGAATGACAGCACAGAAGAAAAATGTCATCAGAAAGGTGAAACAGTATTCTTGCATGGTTTTATGGCTTCATATGTGTGTCTGTAGGTGACACACACTCTAGGGATCTAAACCTAGTCATCACAATGAACAAAACATGCTGGAGGGATAGGTTCCTGGCCCAGACATTCCCAAGACTCTGAAATAGACTGCTCATGCATGTCAAGCAGAGCGCCTCTTTGCACTTCTTCAAAAAGAACCTTGATGATTGTATGACAGATAGGAAATTCATCCCGAGGATCACGTCAATTGCCCTGCTAAACAGGGGTGCAGAGAAGTAAATACTGTGGGAAGAAATAGCCAGGGAATTGTTATGGCTAGGCTTGTATAGGCCCTAGGACCAATAGCCTAGTACCAACCTATGAACCTATAATAGACTAACAAAAACAAGGGCATCTTTCATCATATCCATTCATCCCTAAACTCTGGCAAGGTCTCATACCCTTTATAAGTGTAAGCAGAGTTTGGGAGCTGACACATGGACAAGCTGGGATATGTGAAGCAAACCATCCAGAATTTTCCTGTGTCCATTAGAGACATTTGACCTAAAGCAATTATAATTGTCATGTTCCCCATCCTGTTGTGTAACCTGCACATGATTTGCATTAGGGCAGAACTGTGGTATATGCATTGGGAGACTGTTACATATTGGGTGTAGTGTCTGTGCTACATACATGTGTATCTAGCATGTCATGTTTATACCAGTCGAGGTGTGTAAGAGAGGTAATTCTCATGCTAGTCTTTTCTTGGATATGCATTAGGTACACTTTGGGGTCTGACACCTCCCTGCATGGCAAGCATACACCTCTCCTCCAAAGCATGCTGAAGACAGAAAGCACAGTTATGGGCTTAACACGGTCTGCATATGGCATGTTATGTACACTGTGTATTGGTTTACTGTAGAGAATGTGTGGATGTGACATTTGACAGATATGCTGGTTACTTACATACCAAAGGTGGCATTGCACCCAATGGTAGGTGTAATGAATGCCAAATCCAGTGCAACAATGACTGTCTTGGATTTACATGCCATACCTTTCTCTTAGCAGAAGCCTATGTCTGCCTACAGGGACATCAGCAGCTGGTTCCTCCTCAGAGACCTCCTGTGACTGTGGAGACCTAGGCACTGGTGGGCGTCTGTGTATCCCTTCCCTTTGCTGATCCTACTGCAGCTATTTCAGCAGGATCAGCTTGTATAGCATAGCACATACTGTGAATATCTGTGCACATGTGGTTGAAGTATACTGCAGAGCTTCACCTGATATATGGAGGAACCGTAACCGTGACTTCTGAATCCAAAACATATGCTTTACGATACCCCTAGTTTGTGCATATGCCTCATTATGGTGTTCTTCCATGGGTGTGTGTGCATTTCTGATGGGTATCATCATCCACAGTTCCAGGGCATAGCCAGCATCCCCCAGTAAATGGCCTTGTGGGATGCACCCCCCCCACCCCAGCAAACATCTGGTAAACTGTGAAGTTTGCCAGATATGGGAGTCGTGATAACTGCCAAGGTTGTCAGCACACACATTCAGGATAATCCTTTGGGCATTGCACATGAATTGGCAGTTGATGGAATGGTACCCCTTGCAGTTAATGTAGATTGTACCCTGCTCACCAGGTGGTGCCTTGATGTGTACATATGTGTAATCTGTGGTACCCAGTTTTACAGGGTAGTGTGCTACATGGTAGAAGTGTTGCATATTATTGGCCCTTGCCCATAGGGTAAGGGGAAAAGATATGTGCTCACTGGCATGTGGAAGCATACCATCCAGGAATTGGTGGAGTATCCTGGATGCAGATGCCTGTGACACCCCATCATGTCCCTAGTTGGCCTTTGAAAAGTACCAATAGCTAGTATCCTAAGGACTACGCATACCTTTGTCTCCACTGGGATGGGTTCCCCTCTGTTAGCTCTGGCTCTGAGTTGAGAGCAGCAGAGCTCAGTGAGATCTTGTAATATGTCCCTGTTCACCCTGTAGTGCTCCACAATCTCCAGCTCATGCAGCTCCTGGAAGGTTATCCTGGGCCTGAACATTCTTCTCCTTCCCGGCCTAGGCTTATTGTCTGCAGCACCAGCTGCACTGACTTCAGCATCTAGCACATACAGATGTAGCAGACCTGCAGGATCCCCTAGAATTATCTCAGTAAAAATTCCCAAGTTTCTACTACAAAGGCCCAGAGTATTGAGAAAAAATCAGAATGTAGGGTGCATGCATATTTTATATAGTTCTGCTTTAGGTCCACCATGTGGGATTGGCTAATTATAATGCAGTTCACCTTCACAGGCTATAACTAACATATTTTACAGGTTCTACTTTAGTGTGTGCTGCACCACTATGAGTTTAGCTTAAACAAAAGTCAAAATATTTATTGAAGCTATCCAGTTTTAACTGATTACTGTCTACATCACCACTGCCATGTGGGTAATCTGTTTGCGCTAACACACTCAACTGTGTGGCGCACCACGCAAACATGCACGACTGGGAACAAAAAATCCTACAAATAATTAGACACCCCTCCGATGTCATCCACATCTTCTGGGAATATCAACATCATGTAGGAGCCTGCACAAAGGAGATAAGCAGACATGGTTGCTCCTTCTAGCAATTCAAAAAAATCCACGTCATTTGTATACATATCTATGCTTACAGCCTAGATATTACACAGCTTTCAGCCATGTGAGCTTGGTGACAGCATGTATTCACCATTGTATGGACCTGATGCAAGGTCCTACAGTATGTTTGGGAAAACCATATTAGAAATGTTATTAAGCATGTTTGGCACTGCGGCGCATAGTGTAAACATGCTGAAATTATTAAAAAATATATTATTTGTTTTGCATATTCCCGTCCTTTTTTAGACATCCTTAATGTACCTTTTGCACATATATGTCTGTGATCTAACATTTTCTGGGGAGTTAAGCCCATATTTGTGTACTTTTATATCCCCTTCTGTCTGTGTAGACTCATGTATGCAGAAAAATTCTGTCTACTCTAAGGAAACTGACACAGAGTCTAGACCAATGTACTTCTGCTTGTTGAATCGAACCACCTGAGTCATTTGTATAAGATTCAACTGCTTATGAGATAATTTGCATTCCACGGAACTTTCCCTGTTTGCGTGTGCTTGCGCACTGCTAAGTAACACTTAATGAATCTTAAATTGTCTGTGCTCATGTAGGCATTGCATCGAGATGTGTACACCAAAAAAAAAAAATTGTGTAAGCTTTACTGAATTCCCACCACAGTCATTTCAATTGAGGCAAGGTAAGCTTGACTGTACTGTGAACATCCTGAACTGAGACCTTTTGATAAACATGTCCAGAACATCCTGAACTGAGTCTTTTGGACAAACTTGTTCAGCAAACTAAGATCCAGAATAAGTCTTAGGTGTTTAGATTTCTTCAGAATCCAAAAGATTCTTAAACAAAACCCAACCCTATCTGGTCTCGATAGATTTCTTAAATGGCTCTTTTTGCCAGTACAGAGGAGATTTCCTTTAAAGCAGCTTTTGGCTGGTTGGCTGGGATGTTTGGCAGTAGTGATGGGGTATTTTTTTTCTAAAAATGAAATAAATAGCCTTTAGATATTATCCTTCTTACCTAGTTGTCTCAGGGGATGTTTAACCATGACTTTGTGAAAAGGGAGAGATGTCCCCCAAATGCCTCCAGAGTGAATAACTGAGCAGACCTTCAGGGGGTATGGAGTCTCTAGTCATAGAATAGTCCATGATACTCCTGGTTCTACAGGCTAGCTTGGCCACTGCACCTGTTTCCATTAAAAGGGACACCTTTTCCATGACTGCCTCTGCCTGAAGGCAAGTCAAATTGATGTTTTGACTTACAAAACCAAAGTGATTGAGGACTTTTTTTGGCTCCTGCTGTATGATCGATGAAGAGCCTTAAACTTACCTACTATGTCAGAGAGAATCTTACCATCTTGTTCACTTTTCTGCAACTTTTCTTTAAGCGAAGGACCAAACAAAGATGATCCATCGAAGGGTGCATCTGTAAAAAAATAATTTAATGTTGTACACAAAGTCAAACAGGCACAGCCAGGCATGGTGCCTAATTGCAATACCAACTCCAGCTGCCCTGACCACTCCATCTGCTGCATTATGGATCAGGCACATGAAAAGGTTAGTTATACTAGACATGTTGGTCAAGGCAGTTTCCTACTGCTTCCTAGACTCTGCTTTGATAGAGTTCTTCAGGGTAGATAATTCCTGATATGACAAATCCCATGGGAACCTGTTGATATGAGTGGCATAGCTCAATGTATGTAAAGGCAAAGCAGTGGTGCCCAAAACATACACCTGCTTCCCAAGTCTGTCCATTGCTCTGGGCTGTTTGTAATGGATTGTGGGCAGACAAAAAGTGCATTTCATATCACTGACACAGTGATTGAATCAACTGCTGATGACTTGGCCCTATGTGGTAGTTGTATGGGGTGACAATGGATTTCATCAGGCTTCCTGGCACTGGTTCACAATTAGCAGGCTCTTGGTAAGGCCTCCGACTGACAACTCTATCACTTTGTCAGCCAGAGGTATCACACAGGATGTAGATTGGGTCATTCCATGGGCCTTGATCAATACTTCCTCATCTTTGTGCGGGGGGGGGGTGATTCTATGGGCTAAGGTCTCCTCTGGTGCATCACCTGCAGGATCTTGACATATGTGGGTCTTCTGGAGAGATGGATGGGTATCCTATCCTCCAACTTGGTATCAGGAGTAGGAGAATCTGATGGAGAGTCCAGGCATTTCCTCTTACACACCCTCTTTTTGGAATAATTTCAAAAGATGAGTTAACTGAATGCTAGAGGACCTGACCTGCTGAATTGTAGAAGGTTCAAGGCTGACAGAATGATACTGGCCTATGGAAATGTGATGAGACATGGAAGACAGATGAGTGTGGTCCAGGGATGGTACTAAGACTGCTGGAACTTGCAAATCCCTCCAGATTTCAGGATGAAATCTTCCCTGCACCTGGAAGGCTGACCCAAAGACTGTTGAATCTGAAGAAATTTACCTGATAGACAGACCCATTCACCCCTTTGGAGGAACAGCCCGAACCACAGGAATAACTCCTGCTCCTGACATAAAGGTCTACTCCAATGTGGGAACTGGAACCGAAGACTCAAAGTACTATGGCACTGAGAATGCTAGCTTAACTGAAGCTGAAGTGTAAACCCAGTTCCCAAGATCCAATTCAAAAATAGCTTCTCTGAAGCTGGAACTGAGTGAGTTGAAGCCAATACCCTTAGCGCCAAAGAAGACAAGTGTACCAGCCATCCGGTCATAGGATCCATAAAGAACAATGGTTTGGAGTAGACTGATGCTGAGTGGGGTGCTGGTGAGGGAGCTAGAAAGGGGGAGACAGTAGCGCAGGATGCAATTCCTTAAGTCCTGATCTACTTCTGATGTACTTCTGATTGACCTGAAGTAATCAAATGAATAGACAAAGTGAACAAAGGATGGCCTTGAGGCAAGATGCTCCAGTTTACTTGTAATCTGTGGGAGAGCATTCTGGATGAAGACTGGATCTGTAAGTGTAAATATGTGTCTGAAGACAATATTCATTGAGCCTCAGAATTCTAAGTGAAGACTGTGGAGCTGAAGATTCAATGGGCCATTTTTTGGGATCCATACCCTTGGACTTAGACAATTTCTCTTACGTTTTATTGACCTTAGCTGTGTCTGGATCAAATGGCAGAAAGCCTGTTACTATTAATTTATTTCTTCTGTCCACCAAAGCTCTGACTTCAAATGCAATGCAAATATCTCATTTTGCAGACCAAAGAGACACTCATAAACAAGCTACACTTAAATCATGGGGTTCTTGAGGAGGAATCTTATCAGAGCATTTAGTGAACATTTTAAAACTAGTCCGTGTCTCCATTAAAAAAAAAACAGTTATGAAAATACATCTTAAGGCCTAACTATAATACCAGGTATGCTGACAAAAAATAATATTCAAAGAAGTCAGCTGTACAGCAATAACTATAAATTCTATAAATCCTACAAATGCTACTATAAACACCATTATTAACCGTTACACACTAAGAAAATCATCAACTATGTACTTGCAGAAAAAGAATAAAAATGTCAGAAACTTCAATAAGACCGAATAAATAGTAAATACAGAAACTGTAATACATTAAGAAGAACAACCAGCAGAAGAAGCATTCTAAATTTGTTTTTGTTTTAGATTCATCATGTTTGCACTCTACAACTTAATCCTAAATATCCAGTCTGAAAACTGAAGTCTTTAAAGATTTAACAATATGAGGGGTGGAGCACTTAGCTGTAGCTGCCAGTGATCATGCTTCCATTTGTGTAGGGTGGCAAACAAGATTGGAGGCAGTTGGAGAAAGCAGGGCATTATGGGAGGAGAAATTCTTAAAGGGTTTGAGGCTGGAGCACTAAAATTAATGGGTTGGATCTGATGGTGGCTCAAGGACCCATACATCAGATCGGCTGGACTGAATGAATAGGATCACGAGATTATTTATTCTAATAATCTGTAATTAATAAAATTCAAATTAGATATTTAATCTCCTGGTTATCAATCTGTAAGTTTTTCCTGTGGCAATGTTTGCTGGTTGCTACATGGCCATGCAAGGTTTGTTTGTGAAAGTGCCATTGTGCATCACAAGAAATACACATGATTTTCCAGGACAATGAGCTTCAACAAACTCAGCGTCATTTGGCTCTGATATCATACTCAGAAAACATGCAGTGGAGCAAGTATGACTTGGTATGTTGCTTTCACACTCTGCATCAGGGTACAGGAAGGAGAACATTAAGAGTGTATCCATGAATCTGCAGCATATTTTTTGATTAAAGCACCCTGATAATATAAGGCTAGGTTATGTAAAGCTCAAGCAACTATTTGTCACATCATGCCAGTAACTACTAAAAACACATGATTTTGGAGAAGTGCAGCATAGGAATATAGCTAAACAGGTGGCCAAAGTCAAATGACAACTATTATCATTGTTATAATGAGAAGAACAAGGATGTATATGACATAAAGGGGCAAGATAAAGTAGAGGGAAATACAGAAGAGGAGCAAACAAGACAATGGGAGGAGGGGAGTGAGATGGTATTTTACATTTTTGGTGAGATAAAAGTTCCTTTTGTGTTTATTAAGAGAAGATAATCAGGCAGATAATATGCAAGGGAAGACTGAGTCTAGAAACATGGTATAGGATAACGTACAGAGAATAACAAATAGAAAATAGTACCAACAAACAAGAATGGTTTTGCATGCAAGGATAGGGGTGACAATTGTTGAACACAGACATGAAGAGTATGGACAAATGATTATTGGGAGGGTTGGACTATGTACAAGTTATGGGGCAGGGTATTCTAGAAAGGAGGTCTCACTAGTTAAGGATGCGGTTGAGTGCTTACCATAGGGAGCTTGCCTTAGTGGCCTGAAGCTTTACCAAAGAACCATTGCCAGTGGATTATCCTATGTGTGCACCTACAGATGCTTTCTTATCATTCAGTGTTCCACAAGATGAGGCTTGCCATTTCAACAAATTTGCAATTTACTGCAGAAAGGCCTCTATTTGTTTAAGACAACAACCAACATGAAACGCAGCTCCATCTCACTCCACTATCTCAACCATCTGCTGCAACTGCGGTTTGTTAACTGGCTAAGGGATATGGTCATCCACATGAGAGGGTCTTAACCCCTTTCTTGTGAGCCACCCACTCTACCATCATCTAATTATGCAATAACAGAAAAAGTCAGCAGTGAATGTTTCTGGCCTGTTGATATTCCTCTTCAACATCACATGATCCTGAAAAGTGGATACACAATGGGAAAAGTGCTATGAGTGTGATTGTTTTTGTTCTCCATGATTTCTCTCTGTAGGCCTGTTGACCATCAGCTCTACCGCTTATATGTTTCAAGTCCCTTTTTTCTCAGAGGCAGAGAAACTTACCTGCAGCTAAGTCGTAGCTGACCAGAAGAATCTGTCATACAGACAGACATGACAAAATTTGCTCCCCTGTTGGTGCTCATTCATCCATCCATCTAGCTGCCTTGGTTTGGAGTCCTTGTTCCAGTGGACTAAGTGTCCAGCTTCACCTACATCAGTCAAAGACCATGCATGTTTCAAGGTGGATCCTAATTGTTCCCCAGAATGAAAATTGCTCAGCAATACTCCCATCTTGCAGCCATTCATGGCCATGGAGGATTTCTATGTAGTACTTTACAGCACCTCTTGGGATGCATGACAGTTCTCAAACATTTATTCCAGGAGATAACATCACAAGCTTGAAGGCAATGAGCCCACATCCTTCCCAGTAATAGCATTTGTCTATTGTGCAACCCTTTACTTGCATGTGAGCCCTTTCAACCAACAACAAAAACTCAAATCCCACCCCACAAACGACAGATCATGCATTATTAATTTCTCATTCTTCTTGCTGAACTCTTCTATTGTCTGAGACACTGTTTGAACTCAGGTCATCTCGGGTACAGTTAGGGCTTTATCCCTCTGGACCACAGACACAGGTTTCAGAAATGTGAATTTTTTATTAAAACACACTGAAATCTAAAGCAAATAGTAATAAAACATACTTCATCTTATAGCTATCTGTTAATGCCTGCAATGACACCCGATCTTCTTAAGTATATCTCCTTGTGATCTGGAATATAAAAGACTGCTTATTATTAGCTCCTTCATGATGGCTAGTTATTATATTAAAGCTAAATGAAAATAAATAAATAAAATAAAACAAAACACACAGTACATTTCGATACACTCTTTAAAAAATAATTTTCCCACTCATACAAATCTTCAGGGTAGCATCACTTTAAGTCATAATAGCAATGTTAGCATTGCTCACCAGACCACTGGATGCCTGTAACCATGGTAACCATGAATTGCAGGTCATAGCAGGAATCCACCTTTTGAAGGGCCCATCACATGGACCTAGAATGTGTCTCTTGAAATGGCTGTGAAGATGATAAAGACATATCTTAAACTCCTTCACAAAACAAATAGGGGTTCCATGTTTAGAAGTGCCACCACTCATTACTTTATCTCTCACAGTATATCAGTCACCAGATCTTGCAACAAAATGATAGCAATTTACACAGGTATGCATAACTGGAACCTATTTTAAGTGCAAACATCCACTTGTAAGTTGTACAGAGTGTGTTCATGCACTTACCTCCTGCATCCTCCTTGGGAATTTAAGAATGTCAATGATTTTCATTGATGTACTGCTCATTACACCATCACTGCATGAGAATGGAATTACCACACATTCTGGGGGTGTCAAACTATCTTGCCAACAGGCTCAGCAGAGATCTGCTGTTGTCTCATGAGTGTCTCAGCGATAGCCAGACACATTTTCAGTCACTATGGCACATTCTGCTGTGATCTGTTACACTTCCCTCAGCACCAAATGTAGCAGCTTCCTTGCCTTAGTCCCTCCCCCAGGACATCCACCAAGGATACTCAGCCTCAGTTATAGGATCATAGGATCACAGGAGGTTACTAGGCTATTGGCCCTGAGGTCCTTATAAGCCTAGCCAAGAGTTTAGCCCATGTTTAGACAAATCAGAACCTGATGCCCCTGTCCAGCAGGGACACAGGTGGAATCCCAGGGGTATATTTTCTGTTTCCCATCCAGTTATCCAGGTTGCTCTTAAAAAGGCATAAAGAGGTACTCTGCTTGATGTGGAGAGAGAGTCTATTCCATAGATGGTGTAGTATATGGATCACAAATCTGTCTTGCCTGCAAGTCTTGTTGATGTCTCAGACCAGGTTGAGGCTATGCGTGAGGGTTACTTGAGTGGAGCTTGACTTGTGGATATGCAGTAGTCCCATCATGGTGGGGTCTGTGATTGCCTTGTATGCCAGACAGAGGTCACCTCTGAGGAGTCTGTATGAAACAGAGTAGAGGGATATGGCTTTTAGCCTATTTGCCTATGGTAGATGTTTGAGGCTCTGCATTCTACTGGTGAGCAACCTCTGTGGTCTCTCCAGCTGCTGAATATACTTTGCAAGGTACATGGTGAAAGAGGCATTGTACTCAATAATGAGCCTTATAAGAGAAGAATACAGGGATGTTATGACCTCCCTGTCACTGGATGAGATACCCTTACTTATGAGGTGGGCCATGTAGAAGGCTTTCTGTACAATGGGAGCAGAATGGTGGTCAAAATCAGGTTGCACTCAACCTGGGTGCCCAAATCTCTCACGGATGATTGCATACTTAGGACATTGTTATTAATGTGATAATTTGTGGGAATGTCACTCTCTTCAAAGGGATGATGATGCCTTTTTGTTCTTCAGCTTGAGGCCATGCTTCTGGCACCAGTCATTTGTCTGAATGAGACCATCTTGGAGGATGTCCACATCACTAAGGGAATTGATGACAGCACCCAGCTTGCAGTCATCCGCAAACTTGGTCAGCCATAGCCCACAGGTTTTGCCCTGCACATCAGAAAAGTATAACCCAAATAACAGATGCCCCAAGACCAAACCTTGGGGTACACCGCTTGTTACGGGTTTTCTGCTTGAAGTGGCTGCCCTTATTTTGACTAGGTGGGCTCTATCAGTGAGCCAGTTTGCTACCCTTCTGGTAACATATCAATCTATGCCTAGTTGAGAAAGTTTATCTAATTATTCCCAAGTGGGGAATAGTGTCAAAGGCTTTGGACAGGTCAAGGTAGGGGATGCGCACCATCTTCCCCTCATCCATGACTTTGGTGACTGTCTCAAAGAATTCAATCAAATTTAGCAGACATGACCTCCTGTTGACGAAGCTAAACTGTGTGGGTCAAGTGCTTGGAGGTTGCCAATGTCTTTGTTAATGGGGTCAATGATAATCTTCTCCATGGCCTTGCAGATCAGGCTAGTTAGGCTGATGGGTCTATAATTTCCCAGATCGGTGGACGCTCCACCTTTGTATAAAGGGATGACAGTGGCTGTCCCCCACTCAGCTGGGATGAAGCCATTACTCAGGCTTTGGTTGAATAGGGTGCCTGATGGTGCTGCAAATTCCTGCCTGTGTTCATGAAGGATGCAACCTGGGATGTTATCAGGTCCCATTGAGGCTGCATTTGTTGCCTTTGAGAGAGCAGTGATGACCTGTTCCCTAGATATCATGGGAAGGTGATTTACTGATGGGGGGAAAGAGGGGGAAAGTTTTTGCTGAATCTGTCAGCCAGCAAGTGTGCTATATCTATGGCATTTGTATATGTGGCGTTCTTGATCACCAGTTCTGAACAGATTTGGGTGCTTCTTTTGAGGTTGCGGGCATATGTGAAGAAGGCCTTATGACTGTCTCTAGTAGATGTGGCCAATTTGGACTCAAAGTTTGCGTTTGAGGATTTCACTAGTCCTCTTATCTGCTTGTTCATGCTATGGAGACATTGCTTCCATTTGGGCACTTACTCCTTCTTGGTCTTGGACAGCAATTTTTTCCTTTTGTTATAAAGCTTATTTATTGCAGATGTCCACCAGACAGATTTACTCTTCCTTGCAGAGGATGATTTAGTCCTGTTGGTATTTCTGATTCCATGCATCTATATATATGCTCGTATAGTGCTTTGGTGTAGTTTTGGATATTGTGCCAGTTCCTACGAAGGGGGAGAGGGCTGTGAAGCTGTTTATACTGTCCTTCAGGAAGCTGTAATCAACTTTGGAAAAGTTTTTATGTCTGATCCTAGCTGGATGGGGGGATGGGGGAAATGGTGACTTTGAAAGTGACCGCTTTATGGTCAGATCTTACCAGGAAGGATGATACTATAGGGATGCTGCAGTGGTTACTCATGTTGGTTAATACCAAGTCCAAGATATTATCACCTCTTGTGGGGGTATCGACTAGCTGTTCCAAGGCATTTGCATTGACAAAATCAAGGAATCTCTGGGCATTTGTGTTCTGGTATGAGTAGCTCTTCCAATCTATGTTTGGGAAGTTAAAGTCACCCGGGATCAGGGTCAAGGGTTGAATCTTGATAGATTCAAACAGGTCCAAATAAGCGGATTGGGCATTTTGAGTCAGATTTGGGGGGCCGGTAGCTAGCTATGATTTGAAAAGGGGTCTTGTCAATGGTTAACTGCACCTGGAGTGTCTCCTGTGCATTATACTGTTTGACCATTCTGAAGGTGTGTATGTCTTTAATTTAAATTTAAACTCCACCTCCTTTGGCTTTACTGCCCACAGTTTGGGGTCTGAATGTATGATAGGATGAGTAGTCAGGTAAGGCTTCAGTGCTCTTCACAGCTTTTTACCAGGTTTCTATGACTACACAGATGTCAGCATTTTCAAGGATTAGGAATGTTTGCAATGAGTGCAGTTTCATGTTTAGACTCCTAGAGTTTAGCAGTCTGACCTTTAATTTGTGTTTTGTTGAAATTTTTATGTTGGTAGTTTTAACTTCATCACTTTTCCTAAAAAAGGCACTATAGGGGAGGCAAGATCCTTTGCCAGAAGCCCAAAGCCCAGATGAGACAGATGCAGGCCATCTCTGACAAAGCATTGTGGTCTGTCGATAATATCTTCCCAGGCTGTCAGGTACTGGATCGCCATGCAATGACATTATGGCCAACTGGTCTCCTCTACACTTATCCCCCTCTTCTTCTAGCTCTCAGTTTCCTGCAGAAGGCCAGCAGGTGCAAGATGACAGTTATCTTCATTGCTCCCTATTGACCCAGACAAATCTGGTTTCATTCTCTAAGGCCTCATTGGAAGGAGTTCCTTCGGTCCTTGATCCCAGACCAGATCTCATTTTTCACTCCTCATAGAGGCCTCACCCAGAGCTTCACAGCTCAGCTTGAAATTAACTCCTTCATTTCTCCACTTCCAATGATAGCAAGAAATGACTCACTCAATCAAGACATGGTAAAGATTGTCAGCCTTGCAGAAAATATCCACTCAAAAGGTTTATCACAACAAGTGGAAGAGATTCAGTTATTGGACTTGCCCATTTCTATAGCAAATGTTCTTCATTTTCTGACTTTTCTCTTTGACTCGGGTTCCAGTTTTTCCACCATCAAGGTACAGTAGTTGGCTATCTCTTCCTTCCATGTAGGCTTTTCCTGAATGATCATTGGATTCTCACAAATTATGCAAGGATTTTCTTCAAACACAACTTCCTTCTGAGGCCTCCAATTAAAGAACCAGTCCCTCTTTGAGATTTGAATTTTGTTCTGTAGGCCCTCATTAAGCCACCCTTTGAACTGGCCTCCTCAATTTGCCTTAAATTCCTTTCTTGGAAAACCATTTTCCTGGTAGATTTTACCTCAGCCAGGATAATCTCAAAGATCCACTGTCTTTGTTTTGTTTGTCTTTATTTCACATTCCATAAATTTAGTGTTTATATGAGGATCAAATCTTCCTTTAGTCCCAAATCACCTTTAGATGTTAGCATTTCTCAGTCTGTTCATTTACCTGTTTTTTTTCCCTCATTATTAGAATAAGGGGGGATATATTCTGCACTGCATACATTTGATGTGCATAGACTGTTACACTTACTTTCACAGAGTGCCCTTCACAAAGAGCGAACAGTTATTAATTTCCTTTGCTCACAGCAGATTAGGTCAAAAGGTTTCTAAAGTTTTTCTTTTCAGGCGGCTGTCAGATTGCATCACATTTATCTACAATCTTAGTAGCATTCCCCTTTCTTCCAAACTAAAGGCGCACTCTGCAAGAGCCATTGCCCCCTCTACAGCCTTTTTCAGAACCTCCTCTCTGCAAGACATTTGTGAGTGTGCTACTTGGCCTCCCATGCATGTATTTAATAATCATTACATGCTAGACTGTGTTTACAGATACGAGCCTCTTTTCGTGCCTCTATACTGAAAGGGATCTTGTCATGGCACCACCTGGAGTCTTTTTAGCATGCAACTCTGATCCCTACATTGGCTCTGACAGACTGAATAACTAGGATATGTAAGTTATGCACACTCCATAATGATAGATCTTTTTATTGTAGTCCATCTGATATGACTACACACCCTCCTTCCCGTTTCCATTTTGTATGACCTGAAGGACTTTCTGGGAAGATCTTATTATTCAGTGGTTAAGAAGTAACGGTCTAGGTTTTTAGTGTAAAACAGTATCTTCACTGAACATTTATATAACAATGTCATAATACACAAACCAATCAGGAGCTAAAACTAATAAAACAATTAAATAGTTAAAGCTGAACTCACTGAATAAGTGAATCCAGCAAAAGGAGGTAAACATAACTTTTTCCTTCTCCTTTTGGATTTTAAAACAGGTTTCAAGGGTACAAATTAATTTAATCTTAACCCCATATGTAAATGTAGTTTAGCTATCCATCTTCCTTCACATCTCTCTGTTTCATTTTCAATGTTGCCTAACCTAGCATTCTCATATATACTATTTAACACAATAAAAGAAAGCCTATGTGTATTACCTTGCATCTGAACATGTTCAGCTAAGACATTGACAGTGTTACCTTTATTTATACAAAATATATATGGTCCATAATGCATTCATGAAAGCGACAGTTGGTTTTGTCAACATAAAATGAGCTGCACTGCTCAAAGTTGGCTAAATAAACAACGTTTATGGTGTCACAGTTAGCCATAAGATTTAAAAATATTTCTTCCCTGCCTGTGGATGAACAGACTCATTATCCTCTCTGACATACTAACAGAAATTACAACTGCCACATTTTTGATACCCTCACCCCATTGTCCATAGCCCAACTTGTCCTGATAACACAACAGACTTTTTAAATTCACCATATTCCTGTAATACAACTTAGGAGATGTGTCAACTAATGCCTCAATAGATGAATTAGAAGTTAAAATATGCCAATTCTTTTTAATTACATCAGTGACCTTATTTATGTCACTAGAAAAAAGCCATAAGGACTCTTAAGATATTGTCCCTTCTAACATGTTTATGTGGGTCCTGGGTGGGGGTCATAAAATAAGGTCTCTCAACACCCTTCCTAAGCTGGCAGATGCCACACATACACTTAGCTATCTCAGTCCCTTTATACCCCTTATCCTCAAAATCATTCTTCAGGGTTACAATAAATTCCTCAAAGTCCTGGTCTTTAACAAGTAGCCTAGAGGCCCTTAACATTTGTCCTTTCAACACATTCTCAAACACATGTTTAGGATGGATACTGCTATGATGGACAAAACTCAGTTTGTAAAAATCCTTCTTGTAATAGTTTATTACTACCAGGCTCCCTCTTCACCATAACATCCAAATAGAATATCTCAGTATGGAACTTAGTAGCAGTGAACTGCAAGAAGTCTATAGTGGTATGACGATAGCAAATAAATTCATCTAATTCCACTATGGTGCCAGTCCAAACCATAAAAAGGTCATCCACAATCCATCTGTAACATTTTATTTGATGACCCCACCATCTCACACTCAGTAGAAACCTGCATTCCCATACACCCATATGTGCATTGACGTAGCTATAGGTACAAGGTGTGCCCATAGCTACACCATGCCTCTGGTGGTAATATCAATTGTCAAATGTAAAAATGTTATTCTCCAAAACCATCTCAAGGAGAAATACAATAAGATCAATCTGCCTAGCATCCAAATCACTTCTCATTTCAATAAAATCCTTGACCATTAAAATACCTTGCTGATTAGGTATCACTGTAAACAGTGATATAACATCAAATGTTATCAAAAGGTAACCAGATGAAAACACATCATCCTTGGAAAAGTCATACAAATCGAAAAGAAATTGCTGTGCATCTTTTAACACAAAAACATGTGTCCAACATCAGTCTCAGCTTTTTCTATAAATAAATGGACACAGATTCAGTGAGCCACCCCCCAAGCAATTATAGGTCTAAATGGAGGATGGCTCATGTTCTTGTGAATGTTAGATAAACCCTGAAATAATGGAAACAAGAGGTAAATCTACTTTTAGGTACCTGTACAAATTGTCAGGGATAGCTCCTTCTAACTTGGCATTATAAAGCAAACTATGAACACTGCTAATTAAACCATATAACTCAACCTTAGAAATACATTTAGAAATTTCACTATTGGACAACATAGCATTCAAACTATTATAATAAAATTCACAGTTCATAACAACCATCATGACCCTTATCAGCAGATTTTATCACAATACTTTATTCAGTCATGACGGATCGTAAAACACGACACTCCTCTTGTAACAAGAAACATGCAGCCATTTTTACCTTTCTGTAACACATTATAAATATCAGATTCACACATTTTTAAAAACACTTCTAATGTAGAATTATTGACAGGGGCAAATGTACTAGGTTCGCAAAATAAAATAACATCCTTGTCAGAAACAGTCACATCAAACTTAAACATAATATTCTGTGGAAACAGTTTCAGATCAAAAATAACATCTGCCACATTGCAACCCTGTGATGAGATGAAAGATGAACCTTTACTCAAAATGGACACTTCTGCCTTAGACATTACCTTCGTAGATATATTGTGTATCAACATTCATCTCTCATGAGCCACATTCTCTTTAAGCTGTTGTTCTCCTTTCCTTCATGGCTCTTCTTCCATTTCCCCCTCCCTCTATGGTGTGAACATGAGTGGTCACCTGATGCACGTGTTTTGATAGGCTGTGGCAGAGTTGGAAAACTCTGCCCCACAGAAACAACAACAGTTTTCCTACTAACTGCTGGTTGCTCAAAAGTACTGGTTGTAGCTGAAGTCATCCCTCTTTGGTTAATATTTGCCTAGTTACCAGTCTGATTGGGGGGGAATGGTATAAACAGAATTATTACTCAAAATAGTAGTTAATTTAGGAGAGCTTGATGGTGCTGTTTTGGCTAAGGCCATATGATCATGGCCTTCAGATGCATCAGAAGGTACTGCTGTGTTCAAGTTCAATTTCTCATTTGTCACATTTCTTGGCCAGGAAAAAACATGATCACCGTGGTAAATACTTAAATCACGGTTAAGTTTCTTCCTCTTACTGCTAATCAACTTCCTCTCATAGGCACTCACATTGTATATGATCTCAGCAATGGCCAGATCAACATAATCTGGTGACATAAGTGTATACAGTTCACGTTCTTGCCACTGGATATCAGCACAAAGTTCTTTAGGCAGGAAAAAAAGCCTATCAACAAATGAAGATAGCGAAAACTAGCCTCCAAATGAATTTTCTGCCAAGATGCTAATAATTCAGGATAGTGAGTACCGTGTGAGGGCATATTATGAACCCTGAGACCCCTTGTATAACTTTAAGCTGTATACATGCAGTCTTTGGTGTTGATATCATTTAAGTTCATACAAGTTATTTTCTACAGTCCTCAGTTTAGCAGAAAATAACTTCCTTCCATCTCCTTCACCAGTATTGGATTCACTCAAAGAGTACTCACCACTCAACAGGCACTTTGTATTAATATGTTGTCATCCTGTTGTTTCTCACCATTAACTGCTCATGGTTCAGTGCAGTGTCTATAGCTGGATTACCAGATAATGTATAATCCAAAAAAAAAGTCTTTGACCACCACAACAACTAGCAGCAAACAGCAGCATAATAAAAGCAAACTGAATAAAAAATAAAACAAGAACTTTAACAGCAAAAATGGTGAGCACTTTTGTGGAAAACCACTTCCTCAGACCTTAATACAAAGCAGCAAACCACATCCCTTATCAAGAGAGCTGCGCCAATCAACACACATAAATCTAAGAACCAACCAATAAAAACACATCTAGCAGACACATAATTTACATATGATATTACTAGTGACATCTGTTGCTCATACATAAAACAAAACTACTAAGCCAATCAACTCAATGAGGTAGGCCAATCTTACGAAACACAGGGCTTAAAGAAATACTGTCATTTAAGTCAGGTTTAACATTCACTCATAATTTAATAATCCAGTGTAGTTCTCTGCACTCCATCTTGTTTGCAATATTGCCATCCCATAAATCCTCAGTTAAAATTTCAATAATAGTGAACTTAAAATAATGGGCTGCACCACATTCCACAAAATGTTTTGCTAAAGGGTTAGCAATCCTCTTATTCCTAATATCTGCTATATGCTCCAGAATCCTCTCTTTCAGCAACCTATTCATTTTGCCAACATAGTAAGAATCACATGCTTGACAAAAACAATATTGATATGAGAATTACTGGCAGAAAGTCCAGTGCTACTAGTGACGACTATAAACTTGCAGACATTGCAGGAATGGCATGGAAATGAATCCAAGCCAATTAGAATAAGTCAAAGAAGGTTTATGTAAGGTCCTGTAATACAAAACATGCTTAAGTGACTGATTGTTGCAAATAGAAAATTGTGGTTCTGGACCTAGAACTTCCTTTAAATGCTGGTCTGACACAAGAACATGCCAATTCCTTTTAACAATTTCACACACTTGAATATGTGAACACCATACTTGTATGCCTTCTCATCTGTCCCATAGAAGTAGAACATACATTGTCAATTGATCGTTCAGAAAAACATGGTTTAGCAACAGTATGTCTAAGTGCATGGACCTCATTAACAACTTCAGCAACTTTAGTGGAAGAGTAACCTCTATTAATAAATTCCTTAGATATCTCATGCAAAGCCTCCATGGCAAGATCATTGCTATTATGCAATATCATAGTCTTGAGGCATTGCCCTTTCAACTCAACACATTCATATGGATGCGTCTAGGATTCATGTTCATTTTATGCAAGATATTATTCTTCTTGCAAGTTTTATGGTGGAGCTTTGTAACAAAATCACCTAATGCACTCATGCTAAATGACAAATGAAGAAAATCTATCTCTGTATCTGAGGTCTTACATGTAAATCTTAAAACATCAGTGGTACTGTGTAAATAATCAATAAAGCAAGACAAATAATTATCCGTGCCTTTCCAATCTATAAAGTAATCATCAACAAAATGCCTACAATAGCTAATATAGTCAATAAATGAATTGTTAACTTACACTGATTCCCACTCCCATTGTGCAAGAACTAAGTTGGCATATGAGTTTGCACAAACAGTATCAAAAACAAATACATTGTTTTCCAGAATGAGCTCAAGAAGTGAACAAATGAGCATAATCTTATTGTTGGAGAAATCACTACAGGTGGTCAAAAAGGTTCTCACTTTATCTATACCTACTTCATTAAGTATGACAGTAAACAAGGAATTGATATCCAAAGTAACAAAAAGTAGATTCTCTTTATCAACAAGCATAGTAAATCACAAATGCAAGAACATTCTTAGTGTCTTTGAGAACACTCGGAGCACCATCTAGTATAGGGTGAAGTGCTTTCTTAACAAATATAAAGAGTGGTTCGGTGATCCATCCTCTACTGGAGACTATTGGATGCTTTGGAGGGTCCATCAAACTCTTATGCACATTAGGTAAACCATAAATAAGAGGTACTACTGGATGTTGAATAGAATATAGTAAGGAACCAATATGTTGACAATATGTAGCTCATCGATATAGAAATCAGCTCTGCTAATTCATCCATCCACTTGAAATTTATGTAAGTGTTTATAAGTAGTAACATCTTGTAGCATGGTACACATCTTAGAAACATAAGCCTGTTTATCCATCACTACAATACCACCCCCTTTATCAGCAGGATGAATTTCAATATAGGATGCCTCTTGCAGAGTCCTGAGTGCCTCACTTTCGCAAGTAGTCCAATTGTAGAAAGATGCTATCCACGTATCTGTAATCTCCTTGCGTAAATCATTCTCACATAACATAATAAATACATCAATCAATGGATGAGAGATGGGTGTGAAAGAGCTGTTTTTTTTTTTAAACATCAGGAACATGTGTATCAGGAGGTGGAAAGATAGAGTTCAAAGTGGTATTTCTAGTGAATAATGTAAAGTCTAAAATAGCTTCTGTAACATCTGATCTTGCAGCAGGTGTAAAGGGAAGACCTTTATTCAACAAGCTGATCTGATCAACAGTGAGCTCATAAGAGGAAATGTTCATAGGATCATAGGATCATAGAAGGTTACTAGGCTAATGGTCCTTGGTTCCTTACAAGCCTAGCCAAGAGTTTATTCCCAAAAAGAAACTTTAGTCAGCACCTGTCGCCCTCTGTCAATGAGGGGCACAGGTGGAAACCTGGTACAAATTTGTAGCTTCCCTTCCACTAATCAGGGTTGTGCTTGAAAATGGTCAGCAAGGTACTCTGATGTGTATGGGAAGTTTATTCCGAAGATGGGGCAGCGTCTAGGAGACAAACCTGTCTCTCCAGAAGGTTTTGTTGATGTGACATAGTAGATTCAGGCTTTTTGAGTGGGTAATGCGCGAGGAGTTAGACTTATGGATATGGAGCATCTCTAGTAGGGCTGGCTCTGAGATTGCCTTATAGGCGAGACACAGATCACCTACGAGCAATCTGTACGATACCGAGCAGGGAGATAGTGATTTGAGCTTGTCTGCATAGGACAGGTTCAAATCACTATCATTCCACTATGTATCGTATATAATGGTAAAGATGAAATTTAGTAAAACTTGCATCATCACTTATACAGTTGACAGTAAGACCATAAAAAAATAGTATACTTAGAAACTGGAGTGTTTTCAGAATGGGCAGTTCCCTACTAGCCCATGTGAGTGATGTGCCTTTGTTTGTTTTCAGGACAGACAGCTCCGTTAAGCAGCTTCTTGAAAGGCCTGCTAACTTTAATAAATAGATTTTTTTTTCCACTGAAAGAACACAGGTATGTATAGTTGTGGCTTTTGTTTTTCATGCCCTCATATTAAAAAAGTAAATCAAGTTCAAGGAAACAATCATACTGTATTTATTAATGGCTTTTATAATTGTTTAAGCAGGAGAGTCATATATTTAGCACTGTGTGATTTTTGTCCTGCTTTTTATGTGGGGGTGACAGGAAGAGAATTTCAAAGTCAAATTCATGAGCATCTGCTTGATGTAAAGAATAAAAAAAACTACAAATGCCTTATATAGGCACATTAATACAAATCCTGATCATTGTTTTAAGTTTTTAGTTGTTGATCAGGTTTTAAAAGATGACAGAGGTTTTTTTTTTACTGATGCATGTGTTCAAAACAGAGTTAGAATGTCAATGTAAATTAAATGAAGTAACATTTCCTGTACTTAATGAGACTATTTCAATTTGTTCAGTTCTCAAACTAAAGTTTTTAAGTGACTAATCGATCCCATTTAGTTTGGTGCCATTCACTGGTACCTTTTCAGCATGACTGTTTTATTTTTTGGTATTTAAAGAAATGTTTGTATTAAAGACAGTTCTGATGAAGTCCTTAAAAAATAGGATGAATGTGCTTAACTGTTTGGTTTGAATTAATTATTTCTTCTACCAGTCTCTGCAAGTCTCCACATCATTTTACTGCAGCAGAATTGTTATTTCTTGGGTTTGTTCAGTCTTCCTGCAGTTTTCCTTGATGGTGTTTTGTCATTGCTTCAGAGTTTCTCCAAAGAGCATGGATTGTAATAGCTGAGCCAAGAACAGAATTATTTTTAAATAACCATGTAACCTAAACATTATTAGGTCCCAGGAAGCAGTGCATGTCTACAGAAATGGAATGGTGTTAAACAACATCTAGGGGTGCAACTTTGAAATGTATAGAGGATTGTGACCAATTCAAATGCAATAATAAAACTAATACTATTCTGAAAGATGGCAATATGAACAAATGATCGGGAGAAATCTGCATTATGTTACCAACTTGGGACACAGTAATAATCATGTTGTGTACCTACTTACAAACGTTTGTGTTTTATAGCATGCATTTAATATTTTAGAAAAGTAAATCTAACTTTTTTGTTTCTTTTCAGATGTCATTTTATAGGTCAATGAAAATAAGAAACAAACAGCAGTAAAAAAAAAGTTTCAAGCCTGTACTGCACTCTGATTTTGTGGTTCATTTCCATTCATGACATTCTTCAGATTTCAGAGGAGGCAAAGGATATCACTTATGTGATACAGCCGACATGATTTATCATAGAAATCCAAACACAGTAAGGATGAAATCTATAATGTACAAATCGCAGAAAATGAAAGCAGGAAACCCTATAAACATTTTCTGAAAAAATGATATATAGAGAATGGTGCTTCTTTCTGAATTAATGGATGGTTATTGACAGTTTTTATTACAGTAACTGCATCCCTGTCTCATGCAGTTTTATGATTATACTTTTGATTCTATAAGACATAACACAAAGAGAAGCAAAAAGGTGTGGACACACACTGAGAATGAGTGGCAATTAAAGTATTTATCAGTAAATGCATCCGCATTGAAGAGAACCTTCTTTTTATTCTTTTGCGGTGCAATCTGTACATTGAAAGGGTGAAAATCATGTCACATTATGATATCCAGTTACCCATACCTCTCAACTCTATAGATTTTCACAGAATGTCCAAATTTTTCTCTCATATTGTTGGTTTGTTCCTCATAAAATTTGTGATTTACTGGCAAATCATTGAGAACTGAAGTGAATAATACTATATAATGACAGACACTAGAGTTTCAGACTTCAAATCCTTCAGAAAATACATAATAATTCAAAACCTGTTATACTAGCAACTCTCTAAGTTTATAGGAGCAATATTTAAATTGTCCATATTTTTGGACCTTTGACCCCCATTGTTTCTGTCTTTGTCCAGATTTCTTGCACTGACTTTGAGATGTATGATGTTACTATATTAGCAACTGCTATACCAACATCAGCCTGAAAGAAAATTCTCCTTCATCAACATATATAACAAATTGCAGAAATCTTTAAGGTTAGGGATAAACTCAAACTGAGAAGATTAAATAACTGAGTGAGAAGTATAATGCTGGATAATATTTATAAACATTAAAGCTCACTAATTTTCCTGTTGTTCCACTAATTTATATTTTGCTAATGTTGTTTCATGACAAATATCTAAATGACACTAGTAGTGTTTCTGTTTTGTCTGGATTCATCATTAACATACTGCATGACATGTAGATCTTTATTTAAATAAAACACAGGGGTTCAGGGAAGTAAATAGTGTGGGAAGAAATAACCAGGGAATTGTTATGGCTAGGCTTGTATAGGCCCTAGGGCTGATAGCTTAGTACCAACCTATGAACCTATGAACCTATGAACAAATGGAGGCTTTTCATTGATTGGCATGAAACTGAGACAGTGCTGTGTCATGTATGAGTGGATGACAGCAGGATTTTATGATCTGGTTGGTGGAAGACATTAGATTTAGAATAATTTTAAATAAAAGTATAACAGAACAAGCAATCATATTTAGGGAAGCTTATAGACAATAGGGTCACTGTGAAACTCACATGTTAATTTGGGAGCCTGCTAGATGTCAAAGAGTATTTAGTTGGTGTATCCCAACCTACTATGAGGGCAACGAGTGAGATATGAATGAGGCAGACCTTTCAACTATACCTAGGCATTTACCTGCCTTTTTTAGGACTGATTTACCTTTCACATGATAGCTCTGTTTTTGCAGGTTTATTCATATTTTCAGGCTTAATTTGGCCCACCACATGATATTCTGTTTTCCTTATCACCCCTAATTTTAAAGCTGTTTTGTATATAGGATACCAGACTACATGACTAACATAATGATGGCACCAACACTTTGATGAAAAAGATCCACATACAGAGCCAGATCATGGTCAAATGTAACCGTATACAAGGTAATTGAAAGGGTCCCCCACTAGCCATACCGATATCCCATTACTTGACTCTCTCTCTGCAAGTACCATAAAACACTGTTCAAACCTATCAGTGTGCTTATTATTTTCTTCTTTGCTTTTAAAACGATTACAGAGGTTTGGATTTAATTTAAAACATTTCAGAGTTTTTTAGAAAAAGTGCTGAGAGTCATTTGTAAACAAAATAAAGCACTGTCATTAAAAACAGGCTTAGAATAAGCAGCAATAAACTTATCTTCCCTTGGAACTCACATATATTAAAAATGCATCTATTAACCCATTAAACTGCAAGTGATATGCTGAGATTCATATATAAACATCATGTAGTGAAGCCCTAAACAGTGGCTATGTGAAGGGTGCAGGTTTTCAAAAAACAAATGCATAACACATTTACTAATAGCCTGGTAGAGCCCATCATACACATATTCATTTCAAAGGGAATTTCTACCTTCTAGTAACGTGCCGTGGGCAAAGTTACTCAGCAGACAAAGGCTGAAGAACTCATACTCTGCACTACAGCAGCACATACAGACAGTGCAACTACTTACCAAATCAGCAAACACTAATACCAGCTTTTCCAAAAAGACTGTGTTGCTCCATTTTGGCTATGATAAGCTCCAGATAGTCTTTTTCTCTCTCTTATTTGCTCTTTGTGGCTGTAAATATTAGCCAATTAATGAAAATGAATGAATGTGGAGAAACTGGAGCCTTCAGACATCAAAACAAAGCAGCCAATCGTACCCAGGCAATTAGGATTGGGATATGTGTTGGACAGTTTCATTTTTTTCTTTCCTTTTTTAATGTTTCAAGTGCCAGCTGTTTAGGCCATCTGGTGCTTCATCTGGCCCTAATCACATGTTTCATCTCTGTTTTTCAAGGCAAAATTAAATGCCTTTGGGAGGTAGATTTTTGCAGTACCATCCATTATAGTCTACAGATCTTGCTTTTGGTTTTCAGTAGTACGATTATGTAGAAGGGCCAGTTTGAAGGAGATTGGAGACTGTAAAGTGGTGACCGGGGAAAGTGTAGTTAGGCAGCATAGGATGGTGGTTTGTAGGATGATGTTTGTGATCAAGAAGAGGAGGAGGAGTGTGAGGGCAGCACCAAGGATCAAATGGTGGAAATTGAAAAAGGGTAATTGTGAGGTGGAGTTCAGGGATGTGTTAAGACAGGCACTGGCTGGCAGTGAAGAGTTACCAAATAGCTGGGTAACTACATCAGAGCTAGTAAGGGAGATGGCTACAAAGGTGCTAGGCATGACATCTGGACAGAGGAAGGAAGACAAGAAGACATGGTGGTGGAATGAGGAAGTACAGGAGAGTATACAGAGAAAGAGGTTGGCAGAGAAGAAGTGGGATTGTCAGAGAGATGAAGAAAGTAGACAGGAGTATAAGGAGATGAGGTGCATGGCAAAGAAGGAGGTGGTGAAGGCTAAGGATAAGGCATATGAAGAGTTGTATGAAAGGTTGGATACTAAGGAGGGAGAAAAGGACCTGTAAAAGTACAAGCTACGTATTTAACATGGTGTAAATTTTCAAACATAAAGAAAGCTATTTCATTGTCAGTTTAAGTGGAGCTCAGAATAACTTAGGGTTATCTTCTTGGCTGGCAGCAATGAGCTGTGGGAAAAGCAGAACAAGAGTTAATACTAATGAAATCAAAACCATATTGTCACTTACTAAAGAGAAAAGATTTGAAGGGGTTCTCTGATACAGTACACTCTCCTGTACTTAGCAGGCTGTTTCTGCCAGTGAAGTTAGATGACTGCCTGTCTCTCTTGTAGCTCCAAATCTTTATTTCTGGAAAAGTTTAACAAGAGAAATCTATTTTGGTTTTGAGAACTTTATTTTAGGATATCATGATAACAAATGTTGTTGTTTCTATAACATAAATGATTAATGTTTTTTTTTTTAAGTCTTTCTACTCTCTCTGCTGTGAGCAGAGCAGAGATGACCAGGAATGTGACTTTACTGCTACACAGTGCTAGAAGTTATATTATACAATGACCCTCCATTAATATTCCAAAATGTGCATGCTGATTGGTCAGCGTGCCCATTGTAAATCAGACTTATATGATTGGAAAAAGGTCTGGTCGCTCAGACTTTTTCCATTAGTATAAGTCATTTATTTATTTTTTTTACAGCAATGGAGAACAGAAGAGCTCCATTACTGTAATCTCGCTATGTTAAACGGGTTTAACATAGTGAGAAAGATTTTAAAAAAAGCAATGGAGAAAGGAAGATCTCCGTTGCTTTTTTTTAAAGCTATCTTGCTATGTTAAACTCCTTTAACATAGTGAGACACCTTTTAAAAAGCAACGGAGATCTTGTTTTCTCCGTTGCTTCCACACACAGCTCTGATGTACTGCATAAGCATATGCATGCGCAGTACATCAGAACTGCCTCAGAATAAGAAACAGCTGCGGAAGGGCATCATGGAGGCATTATACAATGCCATTATTTAAGAAAAGTAAGTATTTTTTTCTTAAATAATGTCATTGTATAATTGCAATAACCCACTTCTGGGTGTGGTAATTCTGGATTTACCCACGGTTGTCTTTGTTTGGCCACTTGGGCTTTGCCCCCGTGACCAAACCACACCAACATTGGGTAAATCCAGCATTACCCATACCCAGGCGTATTGCTTAAATAATAAACTGGCAGACATGGAAAATCTTATTCCTGCAGAGCTCTTTCATAGTACTAGAGCTACTGAAATATGGTTTAGCTCACTTAATCGTTTAGCATAAATTTAGAAACTACAAAATGTGTGTGGGATTACCACTTTCATAAACAAGGCAGATTAATTATTACCTGCTTTTTAATTATTGTTTTAAATCTAATTAAATCAAATCAGAGGTAACCAGAATTTAATCATACTTGGCATTTTGATGAGTTAAAACCTCTGTAACAGTGAACATTGGGACTTTAAAATAAGAATTTAATTTAGTGCTCTGCAAAATCTAGGTAGGTACAAGACACCAACTTTGATGTAAGATAGAAATGTAACAATAAGAGTATCATATATATCATATGATTGTGAATATAAATCTCTTATCAGCAGTATGCTCATTGGCCATCATTCCATTAAGAACTCTAAGCCTGCCAGGGTAATTATGACAAAATAAAGTATGGCCCGAATGTATCGGTTGGAAAAAGAAAATGGCTGCTGCCTCAGTAAGAGATATCTGGAACTGTTTTTCCATAAAACTGAGGATATCATTTCAAAATGAATCTGCACTGGTAGCTCTCACCTACCAAATGACATATCTGCCTTAGTTAAACCGAACCTACGTCAATTCAAAAAGAAACATCATTGGGATGTCAATGCTCTGAGTGGGTAAATTGGAACAGCTAAAGGACAGTAGCAGATGACCAATAGAAGCATGTGGGTCTCCAATCCTTCATGACTAAATTATTGAGGAGGTAGCCCTTCCTCAAGTTCATCTTTATACATGTGGCCACATATGTAAATAGTAGCTTTACTGTAGAAACCATATATGTATAATATGTTGTCATGATGTGGTAAGGGCAGATAACTAATCAGGTGACCAGTATAATGTTAGGGCACCATTGTGAGTGCAGGTGTGAAACAGTGTTCCAGTGCAGTGCTGCATCCTGTTCTGTGGAGTAAACATGGTACTTGTGTGGTTGGTCAACTGGCTGCAAACATATGTAAATATTAGGGAGACTGCAGACAGTTATTGACTATTTCAGTTTGTTCCTCCCTCAACAGTCTATGTGAGCAGGTCAGGAGAGGTACAGGACACTAGCAGATATCCTAAGTAATTTCTGCTTGTTCACAGGCAAGGTGTGTGGCTCTCCTAGCCATTGCAACTACAGTTGTGAAGACATATTCTGTCTTCTGCTTTATTTATTTTCACACTTTATATGCATATGCTATATCCTGTGCATTTCCTGTATGTTGAAAAAGGTGTAATTGGTTTACAGGAAACGGTGAATTATATCAAATTGTAATAAACAGTAAACAACAAACATAATGAGTAGGCATTTTGTGCCATAGATGAGCATGCAGAAATAAGGTAATACATTATAAATGCAACTATATTGTTATGTACCTACATAGCAACTGAACATTTGCAGTAATTTGTTTCCATTATTTTTCTTTTTGCAGTGAAAAATCATCTGAAAGATAGCATACAATAACCAACATGATTTCTATGACAAGTCAGTAATAACTCTGATTCGGATGTCTGAGCACTTCTTTGTTCACTGGGATGGCGAGCATGCAGTCATGACTTCCAGCCTCTGGAACTTCAATTTCTCCACATTTAAGTCAGTATTAACTCCGATTCCAGATGTGTGGGTACTGCTATACTCACTGGGCTGCCAAGCCTGCAACCATGCCTTCCAGCATCTGGAGCTTCAACTTCTCCACATCCAATTTGCAAGTGCAACGGATCATGGAAAGAAGGTTGCATGGAATGCACTTCTGCAGCTGCTATCAGGCAAATGCAATATGTATCCTGACCCAGACATCAAAGAGTTTCACATAACAAGCAATGACACCATGACACAATCACTTGGAGGATAAAGTTCCACAGAAAGACAATTCTCAATCCATTATATGATCAGGCATCATACCTCAGCAGCACTGGAGACAGGAATAGAGATATCAGGCAAGACTGAGACTGTAGAACAGCTTCATGCATGGACTTCTATACATCTATTAACGCATGGATTTCTTGTATGAATGAATCACCACTAAAGGTATGCAGTTGCTTTTGAAAGTTTGAGTTCATGTCAATGGCAAAGGAATAATGATCTTAGGCAGTGCATTCTGTGATAGCAGCAATAAAAAGCACCTTGGGGACTGCATGTGATAAGAATAACTTGAAACATCACCGTGACTAGTTGCATTCTTGGCCTGGTTTTAGGAAATTAAGAAAATGAAGGCATTGTTTACATTGTTATTAAAGTCAAAAATCTAGTGGTAGGGTCAGGCATCAAATTACATATTAGATCAAAAATACAGCATCACACACCATTGGGAAAGAATGAAATTATATTACTTTGTGTTGTAATTTATGACAAAATGACATGTTTTACATATGCTGAAATATATCCCTGACTCATAGAATGTCATCAGCATGAAGCACCATGTTACACAGAGGGGTATCTGCACAGAAATAGGGAGGTATGGGTCCATCTGAGACTGATGGAAATAATGACTTTCACATTTGTCTATATGCATGGCTATGGCTTTTGTATACTTTAAAATGAAACACAGAAACCTGCTAGGTGGTATGGTATAGGTCAGTGTGGAACAAGAGTTCAAACTCATTGTGAAAATGTATAGTCTGACCAGAATGTAGACCTTCAGGCACTAGTGGAAAGAAAAAGGAGATGATACTTTCATTTGTTAGAACATTTCTGAAATGTGTAGTAATTTTAATTTTTTCTGAAACTTTTTTAAGACTGTTAACAAAACGGTTTGAAGGTGATACATTAAATAATGAATCAGGATGTAAATAAATAAAGGTTACAAATGATCTGTGAGTCTGGGTAAGAAAGATACAAACAGATTTGAAATATTATATTCAACCTGCATGTTTTATGCTCATTACACTAATTTGCTGTTGTATAGTGTAGTATGTTGGTGTTTGGCTCAAGAATGAGAACACATGATGAAAACAACCAGTAATGGTAGAATTAAAGGATAAAAGCCCTGACTATAGCTCAGGTTACCTGAGTTTGGTCAGTGGCTTGGGTTATTGATGGAGTTGGCAGAAGGAATGATCATGCCCATCCTGGCGTGTGTAATTATCAGAGACTGTAGCATTCTGTTTGGAGGAAAAATTGATCCACTGAACTGTGGAGCCTGTATATAGCACACCCACTCATCAACTGATGGTATTCTTCATTGGCTGAGTTTATAGGAACATGCACTTGTGGAGGAAGAGCATTGTGACTCCTACAGTGGTGTGGCTCACATGTTCCCTCATGTGGGGAAGGATAAAACCAAAGAAATGTAAGTATTGCAGTATTGCAGGGATGCTGACAGGCACTGGAGTATCCCTCATGGCTGTCTAAATGATAGTCTCCTGTATGGCTTTTAAGTGAGGTCTAGTCTCATTGGGAAGGTTTGATATTCGGCAGTCATGGAAGCATAAAGGATAAAGATAAAAACAAACAAACACACATACTCACATACATGCACACACACACACATAAACACACACACGCACGCACGCACGCACACACACACCTACACACACACGCACGCATGCACACACACACACACACACACACACACACACACACACACACACACACACACACACACACACACACAGACTAATCTAATATGGAGTCACAGCTGATACCACAAATAAGACATAATACCTTTCTTTAGTAAAAATGCTATTTAATTTTTAATATTTGTTTTAATATTTCACTGGTATAAATACATGATTCATTAATGCCAACAAGTGTACACCATTCTGAGTGAACAGACAACACAAGCATAACTCATACCTTCTCTTCCTCTTACTTCAGGCTTTCCTACTTATTTGCATGCAGCCTTAACAACTGAGGGGGATTCATAAAAGTTACTACAAATTGTAGACAAAATTTATGCTTAGTATAATTTTTCTGTGTGACTAGAAAACACAAAAAATATGGTAGGGTTGTTGAATGTAGATTGTGTGCACTTATTGATATAAGTGCCAGTAATCAGAGAACAAGTAAAAAATAATTAAGCAAAAGAGCAGAAGATATGTGAGTGAACCACACAGACAGTAAATAAGTGATATTTGTCTATAATTCTAGTTATGAAAATATGGATAGTGTTAATATTTTTACCCATCATTTGTAAACTGACTTAGACACGGCCTGATGTCATATTCAATAATATGCAATACATGCTGTGAAAGTGCATTGGCCTGCAGTATTTCATGAGTAGAATTGAGCATGTAATACTTTTTTCTTAAATACAAATTAGAAAATATGATGCATTATAATAATTTACCTTTACTGATCAGTTCATATCACATGAACAGCATTGCTAAGTATCTGCAGAAAGCTGACATCAGTGTTTTCAGATTGCCACTGATGATATGGTCTCTGTCTATTTCATATTCAGCTACAGAGATATTGCAATTTGCTTAAAAGGCAAATGATTAAAAATATTATATTTTTCATACTTCTGTTAATGTCCTGACAATCAGGAATGATGCATTGTTGACTAAGGTTGTATTTTAAAGCTGACATCCAAACAGAGACATTTGATGCTAATAGTAACTGTTTACCCAAAATGTACCAAATAGATTTGGCATTTTTTGTGAAATGGGATGCAACACTAGCACCTTTTTGAAGATGATTGTGTCTAGAACTATTTTCATGTCACTTATGTAAATATCAGGGAGATTGCAGACAGTTATTCACTATTTCAGTTTGTTCCTCCATCAACAGTCTGTATGAGCAGGTCATGAGAGGTACAGGACACTAGCAGAAATCCTAAGTAACTTCTCTTGTTCACAGGCAAGGTGTGTGGCTCCCCTAGCCATTGCAACTGCAATTGTGAACATGTATTCTTTCTCCTGCTTTATTTCTTTTCACAGTTTAAGAGTTATAAACATTTGTTTCACACACACTTATAAAAATGGATTTCATGACAAACAGATCCTGTTAAGAGCTAGCATTTATCAACGCCTCCAAAGTGACTTAGTCTGGTTATTTATTAGTTTGCCTGTTGTATTCTTTTATATGCTCTTTGTTAGCTTATTTATACTGTATCATCAATACTGCACTTATATTTTGTTGTTAATTCCATACTTGTTTTGTCTTTTTCCATGATCTGTAATTAAACATTGTTGGTCTGTGCTTTTGTATTTTTGATTATTATATTTAGGTCATGTCTAATGATGGAACAGTCTACTTACATGCTCAAAATAAATAATAAAACAACTTTTTCCAGTACTGTTGCACACTGGTCAACAGCTTAATTTCAGCTCTTCTAGTGTGAAAAAGAAACTGATAAATATGAGCCAGTAATTCTGCCTGTTTTTTTTCCCCACAAGAAATATCTTTATTAAACTATCATGTGTGACACAGATAACCTTACAGTTATATAAAAGAAAATAAATCATAGCGGCACAATTTCAGTTGTAAACATTATACCTTACAAACCATGCCAACACAACTGTAGCCACAAACATACATCACTTTTAATATATCTAGTCACTGTCAGTCAACCAGTGAGTAGCTCATTCAGATCCTGACTTCTTTTAAACATCGTTCCTCCTCTGCATGTAGTGGTCCCACATTTCCCATGTTTTCCTGTGTAATTTACTCCTACCCTTTTCTAAAGATCCTAGTTCCAGTTGTTTTATCTTTGTTACTATTTTTGTTACTTCTAGTAAAGTTGGTTTAAACTTTGATTTCCATTTTCTAGTTATTGCCTTTTGGGCAGCCATAATAATTAGACTCAGCAAGGCCTTACTACGTCTAGGCAATTCCAACTCTGTGTCTGCCTGTTTAAGTAAAATTCAGTTACTGGCTACAAGGTTCACTGCCTGGATGCCAGCAAAGAAGAAGAAACTTAGAAAGTCTGAAGGAAAATGAACTACAAATGGTGAAGAGAATACACCGACTGGGAAAAACCCTGCAGCTCTTCAGCAAAATCTTTTCAAGCTCCAGCTTTGGTACACTTGGTGGCTTTCCAAAATTCAGAGGAAAACATAAGTCAAATGTGTTCAAAGTTACTTAAAATAACTGAAACATTGAACAAGTATATTACCTGAAATAACAAAAGGCTGTAAAAATGGAAGAAGCTTTAAACAGCTATTCGGATGAACTGATGAAACTGCAAAACTCAGAGGTCGAAATGAAGAACAGGCTGTCTGAGTATGAGACTGCTCAAGAAGAGCTGTTTTAAAAAATGATAGTATTACAGGACAGAGCATGCAGAGAAAGCTTGAGATTTTCTGTTGTACAGGAGAAACTAGAAGGAACAGACTGTAATCATTTTAGGAAAACACAAATAAGTAACTAGACTAGTATTCCACCACAGGATTTGTTAGTTGAATGGGTACAGTGTGTGTATGCTCCAAAGCTGGCCATGAGAAAGCAGCCAAGACCTGTATTAGTAAAGAGGAAATCATACAGGCAGAAAGGGTTGATCCTGAAAAATTGTGGCAGAAGGACAAATTATTAAAAATTGGAGACAGTAGAGTGTTTGTGGAAAACTATTATTTACTGTACAGAAGGCAGAAGAGAAGCAATTTCATCCCAGCAATCAAGGAATGTCAAGGGGCAGGCATGACATTCAAGCTGCTATTTCCATCTGACTTTGGAATATTTTTCCTTGAGGATCAAAGTTATTTTTTGATATAGAACAGGCTAAGAGGGGAATGCAAAAGTTTGTCCAGCAAGGGTGTGCCATCAAACAGAAGAGGACATGGCTTTTCATTCTTCTGAAAGTAAGGCTCATAGAGAGACTTTTCCAGTGAAATGTTTTACAATGTTCTAAAGGAAAGTGGGTGAAAGACAGAAAAAAAAGCAAAGGAGCTGAATAGAAGATTTAAAGTACCTTAAGCTTGAAATGGAGTCTGGGGTTGGGAGATAAAGGTTAGCAAGAAGACCGGCAACACTGAATTTAGTGAATAAATGTGATACTATAAAGCATCAATCACAATAGGGAAATGGCTTTATAAGAAAAAGTGGATAAGAAAGATTTTTTTGTTGGCTTGGTTAAACGTCTTTGTTGACTGACAGGCATATGCCCCATTTCATGTCATTACGGTTTGGAAGGGCACTAAAAGGGAAAAAAAAAAAGAGGGAGAAAGATGGAAAAAGTAACTACAAGTAAAACAATGTGTGCCCTTAACAACATTTTTATGTATTATATATATATAAAATGCTGTAATATATATATATATATATATATATATATATATATATATATATATTGCATGTTATGTAGTATTTTCAGTGATTCAAAAGGAAAAGATTTTAATCCCAAAAAGACACTTTCTTTGAACGTAAAATCAATTTAATAATTTTTTTCACGTTTTCATCACTTTAAATAAAGTAACTTCTTCAGACACACAGATAAACAGCAATTACATTATTTCTGCACCATTTAAACCATGTAGCATGAAGTCATGTGACTAGTATCAGCAGTGAATTAAAGGTGCAAAACACAGTAATTCAAACCCTGTTAACGTAAATCTTAAAACACATACTACCTTGAATAAAAGATGTGTTTGCAATCGGTGTACAATATACAAAAATTGTATTAATGTCATAAATGAAAAGTTAAAAATACACTATCGTGTAAGGTTTCTTAATTTAAGCAAACATAAAATATTACAATTCTCATTCAAGCCAGGCAAGCAAAAAGCATTAAGTGCTAACTGCCATTCTAGTTCTCGTACCTCTAATAGTACTGGGTATGGGCCACCTCTAATGTCAGGAAGTACCTGGTCAATAGCTTGGAATGTGAAACTATGTCCACCATTTGATGAAACATGCTTTGCTAAAGCATTTTCTGTTTTATTTTTGCTAATCACATAAGAGTGTTCATAAATTCTCTCACGAAGCTTCCTGTCCATTTTCCCTATATAGAAAGCCGGACATAAGATACAGGAAGCTAAGTAAACAACACTCTTGGACTCACAGTTCAACTTATGATTGATGTAAAATTTACTTGTATTCAGTACTCCAAAAGAGTTACCTGCTTTTATGTGTTTACACATCCTACATGCTCCACACATAAAAGTTCCAGTAAGTCTAGAAGTAGGTTTAGTGCTTTTAATTTCAAAAAAACATTTTAAATTAGTACCTCTTCTATAAACAATATTGGGTAACTGGCCAATTCTGTCAACTAGGGAAGAATCCTTATAAAGGAAACTCCAATTTTTATGGAGAATTAATCAAAGTTGGTCACTGTCTTTACTAAAGGTGGTTATAAAAGTGTTACATAAGGAAATCTCCCTAGTTTGCTGAGTCATTAAAAGTTTTATAAGAGTAACCAAGTCATTATTTAGTGACTGTGTAATTCTTTGTAAAAAATAGAGTTTCCTTTATAAGGATTCTTCCCTAGTTGACTAACTAACTTTTGCATAGGTAAGTGTCTGAATTAATGCTCTTGGCTTAATATAATGACATTATTTGTGAATACAACTGGGTTTTAAAAAAAATGAGAGACAACAATGAAATAAATACTTATCTTTAAGCAAATAAATGTTCAGTGCCAATTGAGAAATCTGGAGTTGAGTGTAATTGTATATTTTGCTCTTATGTTTCCATCAAAGCAAACTAACGGTGAAGTCAAAAAATTGACAGGTTCAGACATTGTTTGCTGAGAGAAAACAAAAATAAAAACAAAAAAACATACATGGGCGAACACGTCAGTAAACAAAAGTTTGAAATTCTTGGAAGTGATTAAGACATAGCAGCTTTTCTGGTAATGAAATACTTTAATATATTTACTATAACATGATATCATTTATTTTTTTTTTTAAAGTTAGCCAGTGCACTTTTTCTTAAGACTAAAAGTTACTGTTTTCTGAAAGCATGAGGACAGGCTGTAACATTTGTCTTAGCATGGATAACCTTAATTTTAGGCTAGGTTTTGCCTGTGAGACAATTTTTCCTAGCAGGATGGTTAAAATTTATTGTCTGAATATGTGTGTATTTTTGTGTGTTTGTTTTAAGATAATAGGTTATGGGGTATTCTAAGAGTGTTTTTTGAGAGTTTCCATTAAAACAAAGAGTCTTGTAAAATGTATCATAGGTTCAAATGGAGTTGACAAGAAACTACTGTATAAATTCTCACCTTGCCAGACATTAGTGAGTACGTGTAACACAAAAACTGGAAATAGACATTTAAAAAGCTGTCATATATAATTGGCAGGAAAAATAGCATATTATCATACTAAACATATTAAGCATATTATTTCGGAACATGAATGGCCTCGCAGGTATAGGCCAAAAGAAAAGTGTATTGAATTATATTAAGAAATGCATAATGTAAATACCAATGCTATAGGAGAATACTTGGAATAAAGGGAACATGGTGTTTTGATGAAGAAAGGTATTCATGAAGGATATTTAGCACAGTATTGAGACAAAGGAAAAAGGGAATACTTATACTAATTACTAGAAGAGCTCTAATAGTGATAGAAAATGAAAAATATAATAATGGTAGATTTGTGGTTGCAATTGGCTACTGGCAAGGGAAGGGAATTATGCAGGTATCTATTTATATTCCACCTACAACTGCTATTCTGGAGCTTAAGAAAATTTGGGTAGAAATAATCAGCTTTCAGCAGGGAATATTACTTATAGGTAAGGAATGGAACTTGATTTGCAACAGTGAGGATGTATCTGGGGAGCAAGAAGAGAAAATATAACAAAAGAGGGTAGATTTCTAAACACATTTATGAAAATATTCAGCATGGAAGATGTGCATTTAGTAGAGAATTTATAAATTATTAAAAAAAAACCCAACAAAACCAGTTATTCCAAAAAGTCCAGGAATTTAATGTAAAACACTCAACCCTCTAGCGCTTCGGTAAATACACCTTTAACAGAGTTTAAAATACAACTGCATGAAGACACATTTATACATAAAAAGATAAAACAATTAAATTGCTTAATTAAATAATAATTCAATTAAATTAACAATTTCCAATTAAGGTCACTGTTAAGTCCATTAGGGATTAAAGTATCATATTTCAATATTAAAACTGCCTCCTTATAAAGCAATTGATTTTTCAGGGACATACCCAATTTAATTTTAACTTTTTCAAGAATACTGCCTTTCAGGCAACTACCATCTCCTTGGTGGAACAAATCAAAATGTGTTGCCAATGGGCTCTCTTTTTTTTTATTCTTAATATCTCTAAAGTGTTCTTGTAGCCTAACCCTAAAAGTTATTTTAGTTTCTCCCACATAAAACAAATTACAATCACATTTTAAAATATATATAACTCTTTCAGTAGCACAAATCTATGTGACTTTAGGGTTAAGTGGAACCTGATTAATATAAGAAAAAATGTTTCAGTATACCTGTAAACAGAACAATGTCAACAAGGTATAAGCCCAACATCAAGAAGCTGAGTAAGCTGTACCTGTACCGGTGGTAAAACATAACTATATACCACCATATCTTTAATTCTCCTACCTCTTTTATATAATACAATGGGCCTGTTAGGCATACTATGACATAAATCCTTATCCTGTACCAAAAAATTCAAATAGTATAAAACAATATCCACCACTCTATTGACAAACACATTATAAGTTGGCACAAAGAACACTTTTAAAGATACATTACTCCCATTTCTATTTGATCTGCCTCTTACATTATTATATTCATTGTAATAAACATCAGTAATACATTGCTCTGAGTATAAATCATCAAAGCTAGCTTGAACAAGTTGTATATCATACCTCCTTTTTTTAAACATTTCAGAAATAATAAATAACTCACATAAAAAAGCATCATGATCATTATATAACCTACTAATATCTAACATTTCATTATATGACAAATCTTTAATCAAATGGGGGGGGGGGGTTGCAACTTCTCCCATTTAAACAATGATTAATTTATTTATACATTATTCCCCAAGGTACAACAACTGGTCTAGACTAGACATAAATTATGTTTCACAAGAACATGTGCACTTAATTGAAAGATTCGACACCTATCCAATAAGTATTTCAGATCATGCAACAATAACTACTAAGATAAAAATGCAGGGTAGTGAAGTGCAAATGAGACACTGATGCTTGCCCACATTCCTGTTAAAAAGAGAGGAATTTAGTAATGGTAACTGGAAATTATTAGAGCATTATTAGGGAAGATAGACATTTCTTCAGAAGTTATAGCAAGTGAGTTGAATAAAATGAAAGTGAAGTTTAAAAGTAAGGTAGAAATAAAAGAAAAAAGAGATGTGGTTAAGAAGTAACACAAATTTAGAGGGACTGACAAAGGTTAAAGAACTGCAGAATAAGGGGTACTTCACAGACCAAGAAGAGGTGCACATGCAGTGATAAAGAGAAAATAAGGGAGTATCTGTATAATATGCATGAGTTTAGAAAGATTATAGGTTCATAGGTTCATAGGTAGGTACTAGGCTATCAGCCCAAGGGCCTACATAAGCCTAGCCAACACAGTTCCCTGGCTTACACCACCCAAGAAAGTTATTTTCCTGTACCACTGTCGAGCAGAGACCCAGAAGTGATCCCTGGGGTGTATTTCCTATTTCCCATCCACTCATCAAGATTTGTCTTGAAGAGTGCTAATGAAGAACTTTGATTGACATAGCTGGGTAGCCTGTTCCAGAGTATGGGAAGTCTCTGGGACAGGAATCTATGCCTCCAGCATGTCCTGTTTATTGTGGTGACAAGGTTTAGGTCCCTAGAGCATATTAAGCAATTGTTTTTTGATAACTCTAGAGAACAAAACATTTTATCATAATGACTAAGGCAACAGAAGAAAGGGTTGTTGCTAAACTTAGAAAGCCTATAGCAAGAAAAATGAGCAGAGGTCATGTAAAGATATTAAAAATAGTTCCGAAATTTTATGAAAATTTGTATAAAGCATAGGAATATGGAAATTGAGAAAAAGCACACATGGAAATATTTAGGGATGACTTATGTATACCAAGGTTAGAGGGAGATGAGGCTCAACAATTAAAAAGATAAGAGGAGATGGCACCAACATCCTGGAAGAAAGTTGTGGTGTCTGTAATAAATAAAGATGGTAAAGGCCATCAGACCTAGCCTCATATAGGGTCATTTCAATTTTTGAACTACAATTATAAAGTGTTTGTCTATAACCGCTACAAAAATGGCAGAGGTGTTGTCAAAATTGATAAATATGGATCAATATGGTTTTGTGGAAGGGGGAGACATACTTTCAACAACAGTAATTGAACAATGATGATCCAGAGGAAAAAAATGAAGGAAAATACTGCTGTTGTTGCTGGGTCTTAATGAAGAGAAAGTATTCAACAGAGTAAGCTGGGATTTTATGTGAAGAGCAATAGAAGCATTTGCATTCCCTGATAAATAATATGGTTAACTATGATGATATCTGAGAGACTGGAGACAAAATTAAAGTAGGAGGGTGCCTCTTTGATAAGTTGTGTCTGAACAGAGGAACCAGATAGGGGTGTCATCTTTCCCTTTTGTTATTTGTGTTAGAGATAACAAAGTACCATGCTAGATGGCTTTGGGGGTCATTTTAAGCCTAGCTAACTTTTTAATGGTGAAAATCAAACTCTGTACATTGTATTCTGCGAGGTAAAAACCTTAACCATTATACCAATATCCAACCCAATTAGAGCCATTGACAAAGAAAATAAAGGACTCATAAATTCAAGGATATAATTGGCATGGTAATCAAGAACATTTTTTTAGATGATATTACATTGTACCTGATAAAACCAGAAATGGACATCTCAGTGTTGTAAAAAATTCTGAGACAGTTCCATGTATTTTTGGGATATAAAATTAAGACAAAAAAGGCTATAGCTATAAATGATGTACCTCCTCATGAATTGGATCAACAATACCCATATTTATTGAAACATGATAAAATAAAGTATTTTGAAGTATGAATTAAAAAGGATTCTGTTATGGCAGCTAAGGATATGATGGAAGACACTAAAGAAAAGATAACGTAAAAACTGAGAAACTAGAAGCTCTTGTTTATGGATATGGATAGCAAGATAAAATCAGTGCAAATGTATTTATTCCCTTTAGCTTTATATAAAGGTGAATCATATTTTTATAAACAAGAGGAGATGTTGTGGACAGAAATTAATAAAGAGTTGAAGGATTTTATCTGGGAGGGGGAAGGACAAGGATAAAGTGGGATAAGCTGATCCTTCAGATCAAACTAGATTCATAGGTGTTTACTAGGCTAACAACCACAAGGGCCTTTTTAAGCCTAGCCATGCATCCCCAAAGTTGATTTACGATTACTTGATTTGAAGGGATATTTTAGAGCTACACAGTTAAGAATCATATACATAACACAAACAGAAAGTTATAATTCAGTGTGGAAGGGGATGATGATGATGAAGTAGAGGGTAAATTCAAGAGAGTGGGATTCTGGATGCAGATTTCTGAGGATAATAACACAGCTATACAGAATATTCTATTCACAAAGTAGCAGAAAGTAGTCTTAAGAACTAAGCCAAAACGAGAAGGGAGAAAGGAGATTCTGCCAATAGGATTGACTACAATTAGGGGTATAGAGCATAGGAAAGAGGGATCAGCAATTTACTGGAGAAAACTGGCTAAGGAATCAAGGTATTGGGAGCAAATAACTGGAGTAGGAAATGTAAAAAGAGTGGGAAGAAGCCAAGTAGACATTTGGACTGCAGGGTAGAGACTGTCATCCCTATCGGGATTGATATCAGAGTATAGGCAAAGAGAAATGTACAGTGGGATCTTAAGTGAAAGAGCTGCTCTAGTAGACTTTTTAGTTGAATTTAGAATAAAAGCTGCTGTTAAAAAAGGGATAATTAGTAGGACATATAAATATTGCATGATAACTATAGAAATCAATCAGAAGAGGTAAGAAACGATTGGAAAGAGAGATTTGTTAAGCAATTCCAAAAAAACAGTGGGAGGATATATGTAAGGCTCACAAATATGCAACAATGTCTACAGGATTAAGGAGTTTTGCTTGGAAATATTTTCATAAGTATTTTATACTCCAAGCGGACTCCAAATATTTTTTAATCGGGTAGATGGCAAATATTGAAGGTGTGACGGGGATGAAAGAGTTAACAGGGGACATATGTTTTAGGAGTGCAATGACTTGGCAGGCTTACAAAATTCCCTTCAGAGTACTCTGTTGGAAATATATGTTGAGCAAGCAGGTGTAACTATAGAAATTATTAGTTTTTTGAGCTGGGATACAGGATATGAATTGCCTAAACATAAGGCCTTGTTAAGTTTAATTCTGATGGCTGCCAAAAAAGAAATAATAATTACTAGAAAATGGAAATCAAGGTTTAAACCAACTGTATTTAAAGTACTGAATATTATAAGAGAGATAAAATAATTGGAAGTGGCATCATTAGAAAATAGTAGGAGCGAATGTCATAGATAAAAATGAAAATTGCAGGAATAATACTTTAAGAACAATGTTTTGGAGGGAGAATGACATTTAAGGAAGGCAGGGATTGATCAATTTATGTAACGTTGGAATGATGATAAATGTATAAGCAAATACATATGTATAATGCTTGTAACTATGAACATGCTAACATGGCCTGTTTTCTTTTATATAAATGTATGTTTGCCAGTGTCTTAAGTGATATTCAATAAAGGTGCTGAAAAATAAATAAAATAGCACTAATAACAGCAAACCTCTAACCCCTTCTAGTTGAGTAATACCTTTGAAACATTTTGTCAGGAGCATACATATAAAAACATCATACTGAGTAACTATCCAGGACAGTGATGTATAAAAGACTATAATGACATTATTAGAACAACCTGAAATCCCTTTCCGTACAACACGAAACACACATTACAAAAAATTACCTACCATGGCAACTAACTAACCAAAGGAGAGTTATAACCATATTTAGGTCTTTAATCACAAATCTCTGACTTAATTGAAGCATTCCTATTCAAGCCCCAACATTATTGATGGCAAGAACAATTTGCTTCCTAGAGGTGACTATGCGATAATTGGCCACATTGTTTGCCAGTCATTGTTTTTATACCACAGGATAGGTCCTGTAGAGGTAGCTTAATAAAGTGTGTGTGTGTGTGTGTGTGTGTGTGTGTGTGTGTGTGTGTGTGTGTGTGTGTGTGTGTGTGTGTGTGTGTGTGTGGCAAGAATAGTTATATCAGGCTTTCCATTACCAGCGAACTTAATAATCCATAGAATGTTGATATTGACTCAGATGTCTAAGAAGAAAATCTGAAAAAGAGGCATTGGAGATTAGATCCTTATGGAATTTCACTGGTTATGCCAACTGGTGTATAGAATTAATCCCCAACCTCAATATTTAGATTTTCTCAATAAGATAATTAATAATCCAGTAGACTATAGTATTTCCAGAACAGACTCCTCATCAACATAAAACAAGCTTCACACATGTCCATATTCAAGCAGAACTTGGATTTATGGATGGAAAACATAAATTTAGCATAGGACTACCCTGTGTACTACTAATGGACAGAGACAGCTCCTAAAAGCTTTATTGCATGCATGTGTTCTCCCAAATTAGTTATGGTATAATCCCAGATTTTCTCATTAATGGTAATATTTAATTACTGACCATGGGATGGGTAAGACTAATTTCTAATCAAATGAGATAGGTTAAGCTGAGTACAAAAATGGAAACTGATTAGGCTGAAAATCGTCCAGAAGGACAGCTAGCCTAGTACGTACCTATGGACCTATAAATATTAAACTTGAACTCACAGTGTACCATTAATTTGTGTAAGTGGGATGGTACAATCCTTGTGAGTTGATAGTAATAGATACCTTTGTAGGTCTGAACTAAGCTACAGTCACTGACACCCCTCAAGTGCAAGGCTGACTTCTTCAAAGTAGTTGCACATATTTAGAAGGCATTATCTAGCCTTTTCAGAACTACAATGGTTTCTTTTCAGTATTAGTAAGTTTCATTATGTCCTTCTGAGCCATTTCCATTGACATCCTTTTCAAAGTGTTATATATGATATGTGTAAGGCTGGCAGGTTCCTGTAGCTGCTGTGAATCTTCCATTAAGGATGAGAATACTCTGGTCTGCTACCATGTGTTGGAATAAAGTATTTGAGAAAATATATGTGAAATAGCACACTTAGATGATGAGCAATGTTTTGTTTGACTTCCTGGGACAATGGAGCTGACAGTTTTGACATTATAAATCCTTTCTCTGTTAGATACTGGGTTATAAGTTCATAGGTTTACAGATGTGTACTAGGTTAATGACCAATGGGCTTTTTTAAGCCTACGCATGAATCCCAAGTCTCTGACAAGTTCTGGTGCCTTGATAAGTGTAAGCATGGGCTTGGGAGATGAAATGAAATGAGGCCTGGGAGATCAACCCTTTACAGGCTTTCTGTGCCCATTACAGATATAGGTTCCAAACTAGGGATGAATTTACTTTTCAACATCTAACTGTTGAAGTTACACGTAAATTGGGTTGGGAAGGAACTCTGCTTCACATGGATGGGGAGCCTGTTCCAGAGAAGGGGTATTCTCTGGGATAGGGATACATATCTGTCTCTCCAGCAGGTTTTATTTATATCACAGGCAAGGCTTAAGTCTTTAGAATGGGTGATCCTGGTGTTGTTGTTTTGTGGATATGCAGAAGGTCCATCAAGTTGGAGTCTGACAATGCCTTGTATGTCAGGCATGGATCACCCCTCAACAACCTGCAGGAGACAGAATACAGAGATAGGGCTTTCAGATTATCTGTAGAGGACATATTATTTGCACCCAGTATTCATTTACTGTGGCATCTCTGTGGATGTTCCAATTGTTCAATATGGCTGCTTAGCTGCATACCTAAGAAGACATTGTACTCAATGACAGGTCAGATGGATGCCACATACAGTGGAACAATGACTTCCTTGAACCTAGATACCATACCTTTGTTTACCTTTATTTATAAGTTGCACAACATGGAATGATTTTCCCACTACTGTAGGCATGTGATGGTCAAAGACTAGGTTACTATCTATGTGTGTCTCCAATTCCCTGACTACTGGGCTGACTTTTAGTGGTGTATTGTCAATAGTTACCAGGGATGGATGACTTCCCAAAGGATATTATTATACATTCCTTGACATTTAGTTTTAGTCCATGGTTCAGATATAAGTTATTTGTCTGTGTCAGCCCTTCCTGAAAACATTTCTGCTGGTGGGAGATTCTATGACTACTCCTTATTTCCAGTCATCTGTAGATTTGTTCAGCCAGAGTCCCTTGACATTGGTTTTGACTTCAGAGAAATAGATCCAAAAAAGGACTGGTTCTAGGAGGCAAAAAAGAGTAGTCCCAATAGGTCATCCATGGGGTTCTGTAATAAGGCAATCAAATGTTATTGATTTGATGAAATTAATATTATTTTACTGTCAAGGATATTGATAATATCTGGGGTTTCAGACTATACTTCACCATTGACCTCAGTGGAACTGCAGTCTAGAAAATCACTCATGCATTTGCCATATGTATAATTATAAAAAGTTTTTTTTTTTAATTTGGTTGTTGACATTTTGTTTGGGTAAAACTAACTTTATTCAAGTTGAGAGCAAAGCTTTATCTTTTTTCTTTAATTGATTAAAAATTCAATATGTGAGTTTTTGTTAATCTTTCCTCATATATAAATTTTATATGGTTATGCCTAGAAATATATCAAGGATGTTTTAAGATTTCATGAAGTTGCCTCGTTTTTCATGCTGGTGATTTTAGGAATGATCCCAGTTTATGCAGGTAAGGGTCATGCAGGGTTTGAGGTATTTCATTACACTCTCTTAAAATGGTGATACTACACACACGGCTAACATGATTTAAGATACATATGTCTACTTTTTCACTATCTGATTTTTTTTAAGAGAGGGTATGGTTGTTGGGGCTGTACAAATGGAGGGTGTGTTTATTAAGATGATAACAAGTTTATTATTATCCTGTTAACATTTTCACCAATTGAGCAAATAATTTTTGAATGCATAATGTATTGGAGATGTTGTGCTTATTTCATTATAGAGGTATAGTTGCCCCAATCAGTTATGGGGTAACAGAAGTCCACCAAAAATTAATTTTTATTTTGATATTGTTTCTGTAAGTTTAGTAATTTTGAGACTGGCAACTATACCACAATAGACCTTACAATGTTGCACACATCTTACTATTCTTCCCAGTTCTATAAGTGACCATTGTCCAGTTCTGTTTACTTGGTCATTTAAGACTAATAAACCTTTCTCCCAAATTGTTCTTGGATGACTGTTCCTTGAACACTATTTTCTCAATCTCAGTCCACAACTCAGTGTTATAAACTGGTCTCCTTTATACGTTCTTTAGGACCTACAGTAGCTGTATCCATTTTCATTAACACTCTATCCTCTTTCTTTCCTCATGCAGAAGATATAAGGGACAGGTATGCCCATGGTTATTAAATGACATTAAGAACCTCATAAACCAGGGACCATTGCTTGGTCTATCTAGAAACAAAACCAGTTGCTACAATTTGCCTCAACTTAACTCACTTACCTCTACAGTGTTTATATTACTATTTGCTGCCTCACTCCTTCAGTGATACTGGCATTGTTTGCCTTGTCCTATTTAAGCCTACTTTATTTGAAAAGCATACCACACACAGCACTTTTATTGCAATTTAATCATAGCACAGAATTTGTGATTTTCAGTGTCAAAATTAAGCTGTTTAAATATGATAAAATGATTATAGCTGAATGAGCAAGGCAAGAAGCTTCTTTAAATGCTTAGTGGAAAGATGTTTTGTTTCAAACATAACTTTTCTTTGACTATGAACTCCAGACAATTGCAATCCTGCCTGCCTGCAGTCTGAAATAGAAACCACCTTAACTGCCTGCTGTTATGTTTTAATGACTTATGGAAACAAAGTAGAATAGTTACTAAATCCATTTGATCTCTCAGTTTGTGTAACAAATAAATTCTAGCAGTGTCAAACAATTTTGGAAAGCACTGAGATTACTCACAAGTCACTTCTGTAATGAATGTAATTTTGTAATTCCACTGATATGGCTAGTGGAATTAAAAACAGTAACTCTACGGAAGATCAGAAATCCTTCTTCATCTCCTCCATCATGGACACCATAAATTCTTTCAGTATTTCTGATAATTTACAAACTTCATTACATAATTTTCCTCAAACTCCAGAATACCCACTTGCTGAATATGCATATGCATATGCAGCAACCTTCCATTTTTGGGAGAGTTCCGTAAAAGAAGCTAACACCAAACTAAAACCTGTA
>NC_056728.1:1879140162-1879325162 GCF_019279795.1 Protopterus annectens | reverse complement strand
ATAATACAAGTTGAAATTTATGTCATCTGGGGATGGGTCAGAATATTCTTTTTCTGCACACTGCATACCCACAATACCAGACAGGCTATCTCCTGATTTTGTGGTGCATGTTTTAGCAACACACAAGAAAGCTATTGTGTCTTCTTTGGGCATACTAGCATGTAAAATTCCTTTAGTTTTGTACACCTTAGTAAGATGTGACTGTTTATAGCTTAGTTCTACCTATTTCCTTTCCTCTTGTTTTAATAAAAAATAAAATAATCACTAGACAATCCTTACCTCTGTATATTTACTTTGGGAAACTGTCAGGTGATTGAAGGTAGTTTCATAGATCGCTGTTTCAGTGAAAATGTTTTGCCAAAAGCACTCTTACATACAGTGGAAAATTCCTTTTTCTCTACTGTTGTGTGACCCCAGACTAGATATATTTAAGTTTGGTGGGTTGGGGTGTACCCCCACAACGGGGGGTGCAGTAGTGCATGACGCCTTGCAGAAAATATTTACTCCAAGTTTTACCAAAAGTGCTTTCTGTGAAACATTTTTGGAGTTTTTGATTTTGGGAAGGAAAGCAATGATAGATCAACATGACTCCTTTACTTTTTGGTTGAAAAAGGACACACACCTTTACCAACAAAACTGTTTTACAGGTTAGATACATCCAATTTAATATTCAAACTACTGCTCACCAGTGCAAGGGTTTCACTAATAGTCAAATGAATGGGGTTTGAATCCCACCACTGCCAATTAATATAAAAGGAAGAAGGATTTGGCTGAGTGGAACTGAATCACCACTGCTAACCTGTGAATGGCCATCAGGGGGACAGTCTCTTCAGTCACACCACTAGTCCCAAGCAGATTAAAAATTGGCAATCCATACAATCATGAACCACTAAACAATTTTTTAAGTGTAGCCTGACCACAAGAGCATGCAGAAAATGTGCAATACTCTCAAGGATATGAGCTTTTACAATCCACACCCTCAAACAAGCTTTTCACATTGAATACCTCACAATACAAAGTCTTTGGCATAATTCCTCAGACCTTTCTCTCACCAAAATCTGAACTGCAGTGGCTTCCAGTGCCCACCTGTGGCTCATGGAAGTAAATTGTCACCTTACCAGATAACAAGGCTATGGACAGCCACAGTGATGGTTTTATTCTGGTTACTAATCCAAATAATTATACATCAACATGATACTCCATAGCAGGGCAGATTGGCCAGTTAGAGGTTGCTGTCAACAGTTTCTCACCCTGTAGTAAGAAATGCCTTAATAACAAATAATCAATAATTAAAAGACAAAAATCCACAGTTTTTTTAAAAGTGAAAAAAACGCTTAGAATTATTTAAACAATACAGTAAATAGTTGAATGTGCAGAGAGATAACTGGACATAGAAAATAAAACGATACATTTGCACATACAAGCTGGACTGTCAAAACATATTTCAGGTAGATAGACAAAAAATGATGAAACAACTCAAGTTACAGATTGCAGAGTTCTCCTTCTCAAATATTTCTCAGTTTTGTGTTTTAAAGTGTTTTCTTGCAGACCACAGATGTAACCAAACATGTTTTCACACATTTATGCACGAAGAAGCCTGTTTAATTGCCCTTAGTTTCTATATATTTTTGAAGGATCTTTTAATAGCATTTTTATGATTTATTAGCTTCCTGCCTTGAAAATCATCCAAGATTCTGTAATTACAGAAGAAAACAAGTTGCAGCTTGTCTCCAATACAATTTACATCCATCAGTTATAATCTTTATATATTTCTTTCTTTCTTAACATTTATAAAATAGGTCACATGTTCATGCTACAGAAAATGCACATACTGGAGATCGATATCTTTAGTTTATGTAATGCATGTTTTATCAGACTTAAGGTTAGTTCATTTATGATGCATTCTGGTTCTGAAAATAGTGACTTATTTTGAAAGATAAAATCATATAAGTTGCTGTTATTAAAGAGAACCACCCATAGTTTGTTTAACTCTTCACTTGAGAATGCTCACTATTTTACTTTGTGTACAACAGTACTGGTATAGGTTATAAAGGTTGACTTCATTACCTGGACATTTTTACCTGCATTGCTGACAGGAGTACCACTTATCATTACAAATGTGGAAATACACTGAAACATTAACTACATTTTTTTATCTGTTTGTTAACTGGGTAAGCCTACTGGACAAAGTGTCATTTTTCAGGGTAAGCCAGGAGCATTGCCTGGCTAGGTGACAGGCTCAGAGTCATGCAGTAGACAAATGGAGGTAGAAAGAATCCAGCCCTGTACCCAATATTTATAATTCATTAATTGATTAATACTGTTTTCTGTAATTTTCAGAGCATTTCAATTATTTTTTGCTGAAAAAAAAGTATATTTTCTCAGTGAATTTTATTTCTGTTACTGCATGCATTGTAATTGCCCTGCAGAAGAATGATCTAGCTAGTAAATAAGTTGTTTTCATGTAGCATTACACCTGTGGGGTTCTTTTTTCATGTGGCTTTACATTAAGAGCACTAGGATCATCCATCTTGTAGCATAAGGAGTTTTTCTAGTCTATATATGTTGTGATGCACTCTTAAAGGGCTCAGCATGTAGCCATTTATTGGCCAGATAGCTAAGCAGGGTACCAGTAGTACTGAAGCTGTAACAAACCCATTACATGGATACAAGCTTAGAGCAGCCAGTTTGCACTCTGAACAGCACTACTACTATATCTAGGCTCATAGGTTCATAGGTATTTACTAGGCTAACAACCACAAGGGCCTTTTTAAGCCTAGCCATGCATCCCAAATCTCTGACAAGTTCCAATACTCTTTGTAAGTGCAAGCAGTGGCCTGGGAGATGAACCATTTACAGGTTGCTTCTGTCCATTAGATACATAGGTACCAAACCAGGGATGAATTTCCTGTTTTCCTTCCAATTGTCCAAGTTGCACTTGAATTGGGTAAGGGAGGAACTCTACTTCACATGGATGAGGAGCCTGTTCCAGAGATGGGTTAGTTTCTGGGATAAATACCTGTTTCTCCAGCAGGTTATATTTATATCACAGGCAAGGTTTAAGCCTTTAGAATGAGTAATTCTAGTGCTATTTGTTTTGTGGATATGCAGGAGGTCCATCAGAGTGGGGATTTGACAACAACCTTTATGCCAGGGATATATCTCCCCTCAAAAGCCTGGAGGAGACAGAATACAGGGATAGGGCCTTGAGATGGTCTACATAGCAGTACATTTTACTTATGCCCTGTATTCTTTTAAAGTGGAACCTCTGTGGACATTCCAGTTGTTGGATATGCCTGGTTAGGTACATACCAAAGGGGGTGTTGTACTCAATGATAGGTCTGATGAATGCCAAATACAGTGGAACAATGACTTCATTGGACTTAGATGGCATACCTTTGTTTATAAGTTGCTCAGCATAGAATGATGTCCCCACTACTGTAGACATGTGATGGTCAAATGTTAGATTACTATCTCTGTGTGTCCCCAAGTCCCTGACTACTGGGTCAACTCTAAGGGATGTGTTATCAATATAATAATTACCAGGGGTGTATGACTTCCTGAGGGATACTATTATGCATCTGTTGGCATTTAGTTTTAGTCCATGGCTCTGACACCAGTTGTTTATCTGTGTTAGTCCCTCCTGTGGAACATTTGTGTCAGTGTGGGATTCAATGACAGCTCCTAATTTGCAATCATCTCCATATTTAGTCAGCCAGAGACCATTGACATTGGCCTTGACTTTAGAGAAGTAAATGTCAAAAAGGAGCAGTCCAAGGACCTATCCTTGATGGGCTCCACTTGTGATTGGCCTCTTTGTAGAGTTGGACTCCCCAATTCTAACTTCCTGGGTTCTGTCTGCAAGCCAGGTGGTGATCCACTGGGTGACAAGTGGGTGTATACCTAACCTCTTGAGTTTATCAGCAATGCCCAAGTGAGGTATTTTGTCAAATGCCTTGGCTAGGTCAAAGTAGGCAGTGTGAACCATTTTGCCCTCATCCATTTTTTTGCTAACCTTCTCAAAGAAGTCCACAAAGTTGAGTAGGCATGATCTGCCCTTGATGAAACCAGACTGTGTTGGTTCCAGTGTCTGGAGGTTTTTTGTATCACTAATGATCATTTCCATGATAATTCTTTCCACGGCTTTAAATATAAGACTAGTGAGACTTATGGGTCTGTGGTTTCCAGGGTCTGTAGATGGCCCACCTTTGTGCAGAGGGATGATTGTTGCTGTTCTCCATTTTTGAGGCACAAAGCCTGTTTGGAGGCTACAATTAAATAGCAATTCCAGAGGGCCTGGTAGGTCATATTTCATACTATTTAGAAGACATCATGGGATATTGTCTGAGACCACTGATGTAGTGTTCTTAGCTTTAGAGAAAGCATTAAGGACTTGTTCCCTAGTGATAGCAAGGGGAGTTATATTTGACAGTATTTCCTAAGGGAATGTTGAGGAGGAGAGAGGGGTAAAGTTGGAGCTGAACCCATTGGCCATTAGGTTTGCTATATCTTCTGGCTCAGTATAAGTGGCTCCATTTACAATGAGCTCTGCATACAACTGTGTATTACCTTTGAGGATGCATACATAACTAAAAAAGGCCTTGTAGTTGTCCTTGGCCTGGGAGGCCAAATTTACCTCAAATTTTGTTTTGGGAGACTTTATTTGTCCACTGAGTTGTTTGCTTAGCTTGATGAGAGTGCTTTTATTCTGCTGGGAGCTGCACCTGCTAATTTTTGCCATGATTTTCTTTATTCTGTTATACAGCCTATTGATTTTATGATTACACCAGGGTGGCTTGTTTTTTGAATTAGTTCTGTACTTCTTCCTGGTGGGAACAGCTGCCTCTATGTAGCTATTAACATTTTTGTATAGGGTTTCTTTAAACAGCTCTGCATAGGCAGCAGTGTTCTCATTGTTTATCGGGGCTTGAAATGTTGCCAGCCTATCACTTAATAGCAGTAAGTTAGCCTTAGAGTAGTTCCTGAATATTCCAGGTTTAGCTGGGGATCTAGGTTTTATTTTTACTTCAAAGGAGACCATTTAATGGTCTGACCTTACCAGGGATGACATTATGGTAGGGAGTGTACAGCACTCTCCCATATTAGTTTGGACCATATCCAGTATGGTTGCACCCCTGGTTGGTGTATTGAAAATCTGGTCCAGGGAGTATGTGTTTACAAAATCCAGGAATCTTTGTTCCTGTACATTTGGTGTTGTATATGATTCCCACTTAACAGCGTTGTAGATAAAGTCACCCATGAATATGGTATTGGGTTGCATGGTGAGTGTTTCTAATAAGTTTAAATACATGGTATGAGTTTCCTGGGTCATAGATGGGGACCTATAGCTTGCAAGGAAGTAGTACTGGATTTTGCCTATGGTGCTTTGAACATGGAGCAGATCCAGTGCATTGTACTGTTTTACAAAAGCCTTGAGGCATATTCATTTTGATGTAAATTGAGACAGCCCACCTTTAGTCAATGTCTGTGTAGTAGCTGGTCTAAATGTGTGGAAGGCATTATAACCTTGCATTGTTGGTGTGCACTCCGCAGCATTAAACCATGTTTCAGTGACCACACAGATGTCAGCATTTTCTAGGATTAAGAGAGATTTTAGAGAGTGGAGCTTTTTTTTTAGACTATTATCTAAACTAGTCTAGGGTCAAACCTCAGGGACTACCCTAGGAAACCTCTGTTTAACCCAGTCCTCAGCCTATAGTAGTTCACCTGAATACAGGTCCATGTAACATAGATATGCAATGTCCTAATGTCTCCATAGCCATCATGAGAGATAGGGGCATCCTGAGACAATGTAGCAAATGTGCCATGTTCACAGACAACCATGTAATCCTTAAAGAAATAATCACAGTATGTGAGAGGTCTACATAGACTAATTCATCGGAGTCAAAAATCTCACACAAAACAAAGTTGTCAAGAACACACACATTCCATTCACCACATATAGGATCAAATTCCAAAAGGGTTGTTCTTAGTGTAAGACTCTCTTTGATTTCAAAAGACCTGGTCTCAGTGCAAGTGAGTTACTTCAGTGTAAGGCCTATATATAAACAGGCTTACTACAGAGACCAGGTTCCAAAACACCTGCTGGTCACTTACACTGAGGGCAAGTGCTCTGGAATAGGGAATATAGTGTTCATCACAACATAGACCAACTTATGCTGAGGCACTAAAAACATTCTTTCCAAACCTCAAAGACCTCCTAAATTTCAACACCTTTTAGGTGTTCACAAAAACCAACACCAAACACCACACATATGCATACACCCAGTGGATCCTCAATAGCAAAGACCATAAGGCGAGCAAACACATTACCCAGGACTCTTGTCATAGTGGACATCATTGTATGACACACAGATGCCCCGCTCACCAAACTGAACAAGGACAACATAATGGTTATTTGATCATCTAGAGCCAGGATCCACCATTTTATGCATGCACCCAAGTCTCTGCACCACAGGTACCAGTATGACTGTATCATAGTCCATGTGGGTGTAAATCACCTGATACATACCTTCCTGAACTACATGAAGAGAGAAATTGCTGATCTGAATATGTGACTCAGACAGGTATGTGCCTTACATTGAAAAGTATTCTACCCTCACCAAGGATGATGCTACAGTACAAACAAAAGATGATTGACTTAGTGTCTGGTGTCATTCCAGGGGGGATTCAATATATTTCAAGATGGGAGGACATGGTTAACAATCCACATTGCTTTATAAAGGATGGTTTGCACCTGTCACCTCTAGGCTTCCGAATATTGGTTAAAAATGTATCCACTTCATTAGAGCCTATTTTTAGACAAGGTCAACTTGACAAACCTACCAACATAGTAAATAAGTGGGTCTATATTATATTACTGAAAATCTTTTTAAGCGAATGCAAAAAGACCAAAACGTATTGCGCGAACCGCGATTATGCCAAATGTACTAAACCGCGAAATTCAAAAAGTCGAAGTGTCATGGTTGGCCCGTCTGCGGTACAGCTCTGTAAGGTAAGTGTGCGATAGTTATGGACCTTAGGGTTAGGGTGCGGGTTAAGGTAAGTGCATAGATAGGTAATGTATGAAAGGTTTAGTGTAGGGTAAGAATTAGGGTTTTGTTAAATGTATATGTGCGGATTATTTGTTTTGTTTTGGTATATCACTGTAGGGTAAGTGTGCGATAGTTACGGACCTTAGTGTTAGGGTGTGGGTCAAGGTAAGTGCATAGATAGTAATATATGTAAGGTTTAGTGTAGGTTTAGATGTAGGGTTTTGGTGCTTTACTTTAGGGTTAGAAGTAGGGTTTTGGTTAGTGTATGTATGTGGTTTATTTATTTTGTTTGGGTAGGCAGTATGTAGTGGGAGGTGGAATTGGCCAACTATGGGGATTCGACTTTTTGTATTTCGCAGTTTAGTACATTCGGCATATTTGCGGTTCGTGCAATATGTGTCGGTGTTTTCATATTTGCTTGAAGGGATTTTTGCTACTGAGGATCAACTGGGTGCATGCATATGTGTGGTGTTTGGTGTTGGTTTTTGTGAACACTTAAAAGGTGTTGAAATTTAGGAGGTCTTTGAGGTTTGGAAAGAATGTTTTTTAGTGCCTCAGCATAAGTTGGTCTATGTTGTCAGTGTTTTCATATTTGCTTAAAGGGATTTTCGCTATTATAATATAGACCATAAATAAGAACCTAAAGGAGTTACTGGTCAGTGCTGCAATCCTAAACAAGAAACACCCCATAAGGTCTCCACACTCTGAAAAATATAGACATTTTTGCTGTTACTAAGACATGGTTTAAAGCCACAGAAAGTACTCCAGAAGTACAAATATGCAGTGCCTTCCACACATTTAGAGAATCAGCTGCACAGACAGGGGTAAATGTTGGAGTCACAATCTACATTAACAAGTATAAGTCTAAGTTGTCTAAACAAGATGATGCCCTGGAGTTTATCCATGTTCAAATCACCATAGGCAAAGTCCCATACCATCTCCTAACAAACTATAAATCACTCTCTAGATCCCAAGAATCTATAGCTTTTACCTAGACTTATGGGAGATGGGAGAAAATCACCATCCAAACAAATACCCTATTAATGTGAGAAGTTAACTAGCCATCTGTAGACTGAGAAACTTACCCATCCTCAGACTCAGAGACACATTGATTCCTGGACTTTATTAATACAAAAACTGCAGTGGTGGTGTTGCAGTAGCATTGTCACCTCACAGTAAGACGTTGTCCTGTTCAATTCTCAGCTAGAGCGTCTTCTGTGTGGAGACATGCATGAATGGGCGTACCTTCCTTGAAGGTTGTGTGTCAGGGCTGGAAACTCGGCACATAAAAATCTACTGCCAATCATTAGCAGACTGGAGTTCCACTGTGGTGACCCCTAACCAGGAAAAGCCGAAAGACACAACAACAATCTTTGACTAGATAGGCTGCACTCCAGCCAGAGGCCAAATATACTGAACCTGGTACTCACCTATATAACACAGTGCTGCATCCCCCAGTATAACATCCTCACTTGTAAGATTGGACCACAAAGCTTTCTTCTTCAAAATAAAAATTAACTTGGAAACCCCAGCAAGCCTTGTAATAGTTAGGAGGTCATCTGAAACAAGCTATTGAGCAATAGGTTGTCAAAATTCAGTGCCCCTCCTAAACCTGAGTTCACAGCAAATTATGTGGAATTGTTCAGAAAAACCCTGCACAACCATGCAAATGGCTACACAGAGGATGCTGTACTTAACAGAAGTAAGGCCAAAACTAACCAAAAACAAATCACACTGGTGTAATCCTAAACTAAAGAGGGTATGTAACAAAAGAAAAAAAGTCAACAAAAATCAGGAAGAGCCATTTTCATAATGGTAAGAGCTTTCTAATTAAACTGAACAGGAAACTAAGCACACTAATTAAGCTCAACAAGGGAAATTATGAGGTCAAACTAGTCTCACAGGCTAAAGAGAACCACAAATCCTTCTATAGCTGTGTCTGAAACCTAAAAGGCAGTACACAGCAGTGTGCCAAACTGGTGGTCAATGGTGCCACATTCACTGAGCATAGTAACATAGCAAATCTGCTGGCAGACAAATTCAGCTCAAGCTTCACCTCCCACTACCCCACCCCCATGAAATACCTACTGGCATACCTGCCCCACAACTATTAGTAGGAAGGAGGTCATGGCTAAGGCCAAAACACAGCCTCAAGTGTTCCCAACAGTATTGCAGATTGCCTCCTAAACAGTCTGAAACAAGACCTATCAGGACCAGTCAAGTCCCTTTTCAGCTATAGCCTCAAAGCAGGCTTTGTATCACATGAGTGGAGGACTACAACAGTTATCCCACTTCACAAGGGTAACTACAGACCCATGAGTCTGAGTAGTTTACTATGCAAAGCCATGGAATGAATTATCATGGAAATGATCAAACAAAGACTTAGGCAACCTACAGACACTGGAACCAACCCAGTTTAGCTTTGTCAAAGGAAGGCCATGTGTAGTAAACCAGGTAGACTTCTTTGAGGATGTTACCAAGGCAATAGATGAAGGGAAAAGAGTGCATACCACCTATCTGGACATGGATAATGTATGCAGTACTATACCCCACACAGGTATAGTTGACAAACTCATCAAACTGAGCATAAACTCCTACATAACTGACTGGATTGACAACTGACTCACAGGCAGGACCCAGTAAGTCAGGATTGGTGACAACACCTCCTCCAGGAAATGGTCACCAGCAGTGTACCTCAGGATTCCATGCTGGATTCACTTCTCTTTGACATCTTCTACTTGGATGTCAAGACTAAAATCATGGGCCTTTAGATGACCAAGTTTGGGGATGACTACAGACTGGGAGGTGTCACAAATTCCCTCTATGACACAAACATCTTGCAAGAGGGTCTAACACAGACAAATGACAGGTGTCAAAGTCTTGGATTAAAACTCAGTGGCAAGAAATGTGCCTTTCGGGAAAATGGTCACACAGGATGATTACTTCATTGATTAGTTCCTCTAATTGATGATTCAGTAGTCAGTGATCTAGAAGCATATTTCAACAGTAATCTGGCCTTTAAAATGTGTTTCCAAGGTAGTAAGAAAATCCTTCAATATCTCCTAACTTATAAGTAAGGGCATGGCATCCAGGTCCAAGGAAGTTGCAGTGCCACTGTATTTGACCATTGTCAGACCCCTCATTGAGTATAATGCCAGCAGTTGGAATGCCCACAAAGGTTCCTTGCCAAAAGAATCCAGGGTACAAATACATACTTTACATCCTGTCTCCTACAGGTTGCTGAGAAACGATCAATGCCTGACATACAAGGCACCCTTGGATCCAGATCTGATGGACCTCTTACATAGCCACAAAAAAACAGCATCAGAACTACTAGATCCAAGGATTTAAATTTTTCTTGCAACATAAATAGGGCATGTTGGTGAGACACATATGTATTTCAAGGATCCCTAACCATGTGAAAGAGTCCATCTGTAACCTTATTCAAACATAACTTTGACCATGTCTCTGGTAGACAGGGGCAATCAACAATTAAATCCAAACTAACATACCTCCACATTACCTTTATCCTTTACTGACTTCCTGACTAAGATACCCCTCCTAATAGACCCCATGATGCAAAGAGACACAACTGGGTTGGATTGCACAGCTAGGCTTATAAATACCCTGGTGGTGGCTAACCTAGTATATATACCTATGAACTTATAAATGTACATGACGTAGCTCAGTAACAGCTCAGAGACATAAACCCTCTACTTTGATTGCCAAACCCTGACTGGTACAGTCTATGAAGACAGTTATTACACCCAGTTAGCTTATCTGTAAGTCTTGGTGCTGCCCCTGGTGATGGTATGATCTTCTTTATTACCTTCCTGCTGCTAGACATTGGCTACCTTTAGTTTCTGTCCTCATTTAGTGGGTCTACTGGACTGACCTTGACCTCCCTAAGGCTCAACCTAAGTCACATCTTGAGTTGCTGATAAGATCAAGGATGCTGCTGCAGTATCACACTGTGGTCCGGGAGGTTTCCCTGAACCCCATTACCCTGCATCCGACTTGCAGGCTGTGTTATCACTGGCTTTGTGAGGTGCATGTGGGCTTTTCTGCAAGCTCAACTCACAAACAAGTAGTATACTGCATGCAATCAGAGTCTTAATGCTGCACTTCCAGCAAGCCTAGGCTATATCCTTTCCCCCAGGATGGGAAAGTTGTCATTAGCTGCCCTCTCCCATCCCACCCACCTGACCCTTCCAATGTGCGTGACATTAACTGGACATGTGTTGTCTGGGGCACAGTTAGTACTTTATCCCTCTGTACCAGAGGGTCACTAGGTGATGGCATGACCTTGTTTAGTTTATAAGCCTTTCCAGTTTCAAAGTGGAGAAAGCAGTCTTCAATTTGTTCATCCATCTCAAAGCTGTGGAATACCTCGCATCATTAATCCCACATTTAATCAAACGTATTGTTGAATCATTTCTCATTCTGATCACAGGAAGACTGAATACAGTTACTCTTTCTTTCTTTCACCAATTTAGTAAGCTCAGCATCTATGTGGCAGATAATTAAATCACCTCTAACAACTGCACTATCGGCTGGAACTGGATATGTTCTTTTACTTAGGGGTCTACAGTCTCTGACAGATGTTTCCTTTATTGGTTTAAATTTGTACAGTGCCATTCATTTCTGCTTGACTGATAAACAGTCTATAAAACTATGTACAAAGAAGTCGTGTATAATATACTTGTGTGGTGTGCTTTCAAGAACTTCGACTTACTTTTGAGGGTAAGACAATTGCTAAGTAATAGCAATGCATGCAGAGACTTTTGCCTTTAGCAGTTCACTATACTTTCACTTCTTGCAACCTAACCTGATCTATGTTGTGGAATGAGTAAAACATTTTTATGTTAGTATATGGCGTAGCATCGCTTCCCTAGAAAATCATCATTGATCAGAATGTTGAAGTCCAGCTAAGTGATCGAATTCCTTTTTCATGAGAATGTAATGAGGTCTGTATAAAAAAAGTTAACTTGATCAACCTTACAGACTCCAGAATGTATATATTAATATTATATTATTATAAGAAATGTGTATTTATATATATATATATATATATATATATATATATATATATATATATATATACGTGTGTGTGTGTGTGTGTGTGTGTGTGTGTGTGTGTGTGTGTGTGTGTGTGTGTGCGCGTATATCTAGACATGTGTATGTATCTGTGTGTCTGTGAGTGGGACTTACCAGCATTGTTGAGTACCAATACCTCAATATAAATTTCAGTGAAGTACTTTAGTCAAATGAGTATTAAATCAAAGACTTTAACTGTAATATAAGTTCCCAATAACATTACAAAATACATTAGGGCAAGAGAACTTCACTGTTATGGTGTGCGCAGAACACATTATATTAAGATACATGAGCTGTTATGGGCTGTAAACGTAAGAGATGTTGAGATTTGGGGCTGTGTTGTTGTACTTTGTTTGTACAGCACTGCATTGGGTAGGGTAAGTCTGTGCTTTTGAGATGCAGAATACTACAAGTACCAGGTCTTCCACTTTACTGCACTGATATGAGATCTTGGAGTTGGTATATATAAAATTATGGAGTGTGGGGATGATATCCAGGAAAAAAAAAACACTTATTTTGATAGATCAAGAGCATTTTTTTCTTTACATTTACTTCCAATGAAGTGTCATTTTGACAAGCTGACATAGGCTTATTTATTTATTTAATGTATTTATTTATTGCATTTGATTACCGGGAAAGTCCACTGGGCCTGAAGAACCCATTTTCAGTGGAGGCATCATATATAACTTTATACATGTTTACATGCACATGTGTCGGTGTGTGTGTGTGTGTGTGTGTGTGTGTGTGTGTGTGTGTGTGTGTGTGTGTGTGTGTGTGTGTGTGTGTGTGTGTGTGTGTGTGTGTGTGTGTGTGTGTGTGTGTAAAGAGAGATAGTACCACAGAAGCTTCACCATAAGTTTTCTCAACCACTACATCATATGCTATTGTAAGTATTCATCAGTGTCGCCTGAAACATCAAGTGAATGTCAGTATATAGCATTTTTAATATAATGTACAAATACAGAAGTGGGTATTGAGCACAAAGTAGTTAATTGATATTTTGATACTTCCCCTATGAATGATTGTCGCTCAGTGGTTTGTAAAAATATTGCTCTGTCATAATTGATTAAGAACACATTGCCCGCAGGAGAGGCACTTGCAAAGATTAAAGTGAGGGTCAATGCAGGTGGTGATGCCTTTGGAAACCTAACAAGGCACCATGCCCCCATAAACTGATATAAGATAATGATGATACAACACTGCATACAACACTAGGGAATGTAAAAACTCTTCACTAAAACACGCAATTTTCCATTAGAAGCAGAGATCATTCAGTGCCTAAACATCTAGGTTTTGATCAATGACAAAACAGCATCAGTTATGTCTAAACAGCTGGAATATGATCACATTGTCCTGAATCAGATGTAGAAAAGCATTTTCTGACTTGTGTATTTCATTGTTGTATACTCTGCTACCAGTAATGGTACACACTGTGTACAACCAGCCCCTACATAGAACTTTGTTAATCTTGTTTTACATAGTTAAGTGTGGACATTACCAAAATAGGGTGAGAAAGTAGTGGCCAGGTGTGCACCTCGGTATATTACAGAGTGCCTCGTGAAGTAAAGTTATAGACAGCACATAGTGCTATCCTGTGGTTCTCTCTCTCCATACAAGTGTAACTGCTCCTCTAAGAACAGCCTATATTTTCACACAGACCTGTCATACTAATATAGTTTCAATTCTCTGTGTAGCAAGACTTTTTTTGTATCTTTTTCGTCCCATGTCTGCTGTTCATACAGTCCTCCTCCAATAAGACTTGAGCCCACATTTTCCTTCAACCTGATTATCAGTCACAGAGGTAAAAAAAAACACCTGGAAAGGGCTATGATTCAGGCAGCCATAAGAGTATCTTTTTCTATTGCCCATGTTCACATGTTCCTGTTGTGTGTTTCATGCTGATATCTGAGCAGCCTTTTGGTCTGCCTTCACCTCCCCAGCCCATGGTTGCTCATATCTCACAAAGAACACTGTCTCCAGGCCAAGGAACTACATAGTGCTAGACATTGTCAACATGTGTAGGATCAGTACATAGAACTAAGGGCATATATAGTATGCACCTAATGTGAGCAACCTCCTCATGATGGGCACTATCTATGTTCATCTACAGGCATGTGTATGCTCTCACACATGCTCTGCACTACGACTACTAGCATTGGCATATGAGGTCACTCCCATACTTCTCACAATCATATGAGATACTGTGGGAAATAAATGCCTGTGACTTAGCCCTGGGACACTAGAGGCCATAGGTGATAAGCCACCAAATCTTTCCCTGTGCGTGGGTGCACCAGTTTCAGCCATGCTTTCTGCCCCCCCTCCAGTTCTTCTGGCACCTAAGTTGTTAATTAAATTGCAGTCACCAACATCACAGACAATACTTTATTCCTCTGTGCCACAGAGCCAGTTTCTATTGTCTTTGGTTTGATTCCCTATATCAACACTTACATACCACCAGACAACTGTCTATGATCACTTCTGTCATGAGACTTTTGTATCTCCTGTCTGTACAGACTACATCCCTCTAGAAATTAGTCCATTACCCTTTTAATACTTAGCCACACAGCTTCACCGTTTGTAAAACTACACCCCTTCCCAAAAATGTTCTTCACCTTTTGTATAGCTGACTGCCCTTTTCATGCACCACTGGAAGGGCACAGGTTGAACTACTGAGCATGGATTACTCAAATGACCCCACAATGCCTTCACACTTCAAATGCAGTGCGATGTGGATTTATACTTGGCTGAGTACCCTACCCGTGCAACTTCGTTGAACTGCAACTCTCAGTATGCCTCCGAGCTACCTTTAATTATGAGCTACTGCTCACTGTGACATTTATTTTATGGTATGCAGTACAGATCAGCTATCAACAGATAATGTGGTTCTGTTTTGGATTCACACTTTTGTATCAGCCATCATGCCCTCCATACTGTATTTGAAACACAGTGTGGCGAGCACTTCTGAATATCCCTCTATAAATGTTAAGACATTTGCAGCAATCCTACTCATTTTATTCTTGGTGCCTGCTTGCAACATTATATTTATCTTAGTTTTGCCAGGACAGTTTGCATTACCTGTATTACTCACCTGTGATGCTTTCCTTATATTTTGCCTCAGTGTATTATGGATGTGCTTTGTACTGCAGTTTTCAGTCCTGTTAAACAATATCTTATTAAACTTTATCATCTGTTGTCCCCCATGTGTTTTGATGCCCTCTTATAAGCAAAACAGTATTAATGCATCACCCATCCTACTTTCTTTCCTGAGATTACATGCTCCTGTGGATGGCAAGAGAAAATGTGATCAGAATGTATGGCACTAGACACTGAGGGTTATAGCTGGCATGTAAAAATCCCAGTTATTATTCCACCAGAAGATTACCTAAGAGCATTAAACAGCAGTTTCAGGAAAAACCAACACAGAATCCTAAAACAGATTCTGTCATTCAAACTCATTGGCTTGTTCAATGTTAGAAACGAATAATGCAAAAGATAATAAAAATGTAGACAAAAATGCATTGGGGAGGATCGGGCCATGAACAGCTGAGTCAAGTTGTTGTATATTTTACATTTTGGTTTAATATCATATTAGTCTGGTGAACTTTGCTGGTCTTCTCCCAACATGCCCCAACAATGTAGCACACCCATTGCAGAGCAGGGATGTTTTTACCACAGCTTTACAGGGATGTCTATGGCATGACAAAGGTTGCTGTATCACAGTTTCACAGTATCATAGTAGAACACTAGACTATTGACCCAAGAGGCCTTTTTAAACTTAGTTATGCTTCCGATAAAATCTTACAGGTACTGGTTCCCAAGGGTTTTGTGGGGCTATACATACTTAAGTATGAGTGGCTGAGCTTTAAAAACTTCCTCTAAATAATGGAGACATAGGTGCCAGACCAGGGGTATATTTATGTTCTCCATCCACAGATCCAAGTTTCTCTTGAACAATTGCAGGAATTAACTCTAGTTTACATGGATTTTATACTGAAAATTTAAAATCTTTCTGCCAGCATGTATAAAGGGCACTGCTATCTACTGCTGCACAAAGAGCAATGTTGTACAAGCAGTATAAATCAATAGGCAGAGAAAACTAACTAACCAGAACAAATAGCCCTCTGACCAATCAAGCAGTCTCACCTAAAGTCTTCCGGTGTATGATCCCCAGCTCAGATAAACCAGGTCACCTTCTACAATCACTAGAATTGCAGTCCCAGGCCTGCTTAATGGAAAACTATATTACAGTTAGCCCAAAATGAACTCAAATAGGACAAGCAAACAAACTGGCTAGGAACAGCAGCAAGGTCAGTGAAAGACAAGTCTCATTACAGTGATAAAGGGAAAAAAATACAATAAAAAATTTGGAAATTTACAATTGTGACTCGTGTGATCAATACTCATGTCTCATATATGAGTGACAATTGCTAAAAAGACAAAAATTACTTAAATAGCATTTTGCACGGTGGAGTTCTTTGTACTATCTATCCACCATTTGTATTTGTATTTGTATTGAGGGATATTATCTCATAATCTTAGTACATATAAAATCTGATGTCGAAATTACTCATCTCTGGGAAAGGAGAAATCACTGAGATATCTCAATGCAGATCTGTAAACACAAAAGACATAACTTCTGGTATCAATCACTAATGTAGAACATTACAATCTGCACACAGTTCAGCAAAAAGTCTACTCCAGAGAAGACTGGTTATTTATTATGGGACATTTATTCAAAGACTCCAGGTACAGAATATTGTACAACTTGCTGATTTGATGCTAAAATGTGTCCTTGCCAGCTGACTATCATATTCTCTGCACTTACACTGCACACTCAGGATTCTGTTGTTTAAACCAAGAATTGGAGTTATGAATAGAATACATACATGCAATGCTATCACACTATAGAAATGCCATTTCTGAAAAAAGGACCAAACATTTTTTTATAAAGTTTAGATTAGAAAGTATATTTGAATTTATCCAAGTAACAAATTTTATAATATGTAGAAGGGCCAGTCTGAAGGAGATTGGAGACTGTAAAGTGGTGGCAGGGAAAGTGTAGTTAGGCAGCATAGGATGGTGGTTTGTAGGATGACATTGGTGATCAAGAAGAGGAGGATGAGTGTGAGGGCAGCACCAAGGATCAAATGGTGGGAATTGAAAAAGGGTAATTGTGAGGTGATGTTCAGGGAAGAGTTAAGGCAGGCACTGGGTGGCAGTAAAGAGTTACCAAATAACTGGGTAACTACAGCAGAGCTAGTAAGAGAGATGGCTAGAAAGGTGCTTGATGTGACATCTGGAAAGAGGAAGGAGGACAAGGAGACCTGGTGGTGGAATGAAGAAGTACAGGAGAGTATACAGAGAAAAAGGTTGGCGAAGAAGAAGTGGGATTGTCAGAGAGATGAAGAAAGCAGACAAGAGTATAAGGAGATGAGGTGCATGGCAAAGAGCGAGGTGGTGAAGGCTAAGGATAAGGTGTATGAAGAGTTGTATAAAAGGTTGGACACTAAGGAGGGAGAAAAGGATCTGTACTGATTGGCTAGACAGTGGGACCGAGCTAGTAAAGATGTGCAGCAGGTAAGGGTGATAAAGGATAATGAGGGAAACGTACTCACAAGCAAGGAGAGTGTGTTGAGGAGATGGAAATAGTACTTTGAGGGGTTGATGAATGAAGAGAATGAGAGGGAGAGAAAGTTGGATGATATAGGGATAGTGAATCATGAAGTACAATGGATTAGCAAGGAGGAAGTAAGGATAGCTATGAAGAGGATGAAGAACAGAAAAGCTGTTGGTCCAGATGACATACCTGTGGAAGCATGGAGGTGTTTATGTGAAATGGCAGTGGAGTTTTTAACTAGTTTGTTTAATGAAATCTTGGAAAATGAGAGGATGACTGAGGAATGGAGAAATAGTGTTTTGGTATTGATTTTTAAGAATAAGGGTGATGTGCAGAGCTGTAGTAACTACAGATGTATTAAATTGATCAGTCACAGCATGAAGTTATGGGAAAGAGTAATGTAAGCTAGGTTAAGAAGAGGGGTGATGATTAGTGATCAGCAGTATAGTTTCATGCCAGGAAAGAGCACTACAGATGCGATGTTTGCTCTAAGAGTGTTGATGGAGAAGTACAGAGAAGGTCAGAAGGAGTTGCATTGTGTCTTTGTGGATTTAGAGAAAGCATATGACAGGGTGCCTAGAGAGAAGTTGTGGTATTGTATGAGGAAGTCGGGAGTGTCACAGAAGTATGTAAGAGTGGTACGGGATATGTACTAGGGTAGTGTGACAGCGGTGATGTCTGCATTGGGAGTTGAGGATGCATTTAAGGTGGAGGTGGGATTACATCAAGGATCAGCTTTGAGCCCTTTCCTATTTACAATGGTGATGGACAGGTTGACAGACGAGATCAGACAGGAGTCCCCCGTGGACTATGATGCTTGCAGATGACATTGTGATCTGTAGTGAGAGTAGGGAACAGGTGGAGGAGACCCTGGAGAGGTGGAGATATGCTCTAGAGAGAAGAGGAATGAAGGTCAGCAGGACTAAGACAGAATATATGTGTGTAAATGAGAGGGAGCATAGAGGAATGGTGAGGATGCAGGGAGTAGAGGTGGCAAAGGTGGATGAGTTTAAATACTTGGGATCAACAGTTCAGAGTAATGGTGAGTGTGGAAGAGAGGTGAAGAAGAGAGTACAGGCAGGATAGAGTGGGTGGAGAAGAGAGTCAGGAGTGATTTGTTACAGACGAGTACCAGTAAGAGTGAACGCAAAGGTGTACAAGAGGGTAGTGAGACCAGCTATGTTATATGCGTTGGAGACAGTGGCAATGACAAAAAGGCAGGAGTCAGAGCTTGACGTGGCAGAGCTGAAGATGTTAAGATTTGCACTGGATGTGACAAGGATGGACAGGATTAAGAATAAGTATATTAGAAGGTCAGCCCAGGTTGGAAGGTTTGGAGACAAACCAGAGAGGCAAGATTACATTGGTTTGGACATGTGCTAAGGAAGGATGCAGAGTATATTGGGAAAAAGATGCTAAGGATGAAGCTGCCAGGTAACAGGAAAAGAGGAAGGCCTAAGATAAGGTTTATGGATGTGAGAGAGGACATGCAGGTGGTTGGTGTGACAGAGCAAGATGCAGAGGACAGGAAGAAATGGAAACATTTGATCTGCTGTGGCGACCCATAACGGGAGCAGCCGAAGGAAGAAGAACACATTTTATAATATGCTGGCTCTGTAGCATAAATGGAGAATATCTTAATGAGGCCCATTGGAACCAGATTCAAGTATTGGCACAAACATAATGTACTGAGTGTGTCTGTGTGTGTGTGTGTTTATTACATGACAAAGTGGTATCCTATCCAGATCCAGAAATGATTTCTCTTTCTTGTGCCAGTGACATCTGAGGTAAACTCTGGTTTAAACAAAACCAACACAGCAGGATGAATCAGCTGAATACCCTTCCACAACAGTTACTAAGAACCAAACAGCAGTAGGCAGCTACACGGTCAATAAAGGTTTGTCCTCACCACAAACAATTCAGGAAAAATGTCACTTCCACAAGCCAGTATATAGAAACACAGGTTTATTCCAAACTTCACATATTTAGCGCTTTCGTTTCATTCCATGAAACTTCTTCAGAAGGAAGTGACATTTTTCCTGAATTGTTTGTGGTGAGGATGGACCTTTATTGACCGTGTAGCTGCCTACTGCTGTTTGGTTCTTAGTAAACTCTGGTTTCCCAGCAGCTGTTTTAGATATAGTGAGAAATCAGAGAATGACTAAATGAATATATATTGCAATGCAGAGTTTATTTAATTTATTTTAAATTCTAAGTGCAAAATATCTACATATAACATTGTGTATAATTATATACTTTGCAAAAATGTATGCATTCCAGAAAGTTAATTTTCATCTATTTTAATGATCTTATGTATTTCATGTACTACATTGTCTGTATAAATTAATACTTTTGCAAATGTCTGATACTCTGCTATTTTTATTGCTCTATTTAATTAAGCTGTTTTTTTTTTACTTCATGTTTCTGTTTTTTTCATTATGATCTAGGACATGTTCCCGCCAATGCATTCACAGCCAGATCACTGCGCGTATATGAATCTTGTGCAACAGTATATTAAGAGATTAATCCGGAAAGTCAAGTCCATGTTGCATATGTGTTATTTCCTGTAATTTTGCATTGCACCCCTTAAAATAAGTGTTTCATAAAGTGCATATAACATAAGCTTTAATAATATAAGCATATAAGCCTCAATAATGTTTATTTAATTATTTGCATTACATGGATCTAGCAGAGGAATTTAGACCTTTGAATATCGCCTTTTTTTTTCTAAAAAAAACACTTGAGATTACCTGTAGGTTGGCATAATGACTCATGCAGGTCAGTCAGGTGGCATTATGCCTACAGCCAACTTAGGGCTACAATACTCAGATGAACTACAATAAATTTAATGAGGAGTTCTGGGAGGCCACAGAAATGAATAAAGGGAAAGGACAATTCACAAAAGACCTATATGGGTCATGACAGTCCATACAAAGTGAGGACAAAATTATAGAGCAGTGAGAACGCAGACAAAATGTGATAAGTTAATTATATTTAGGAACATAAAATTTTGCGTAATTTAACTTGATAAGATTCATTTTTATAGTTTAAGTCACTATGTCACTGCTGCTTTCAGTGTAGAGTTGCTTGTTTTGCAGTCTTAGTAAAAGACAAGCTGGTTCAGATCCACATTACCCATTATTGTCAAACACATTACTGAGTTTGCCTTTTTGTACATTTTAACAGAACGACCCTATTTTGTCATTCTTTTGTAAAAGAAGTGCCATTGTCAGTATTCATTACTGTGGAATTAGCTGCAATAAATCTACAGCTGTAAACTTCAGATAGTTCTCACAATGACCATTTGAACACTGTACAACTTGAAGTATTGCAGTTTCTTAATAAAACTGAACTTTCTAGATTGCCTTTACAGTTATATTTTGTACTACTTATCGCTTGATAAAGGCTAAACAAAATCTTACTAAACCAAATATTTTCTCTTAGTGCCCCACAATAAATAACTAAGTTAGATATTTTCTACAGTAAATTTATAACAAACAAGAATTTCATAGGAATATGCAGCTTAGGATTTATAAGTATGTCTATGTGAATTTCTGTGTGGAAGCAATGGATTTTTTCATGTATTCATTAATTCATTCAACAATTAACCAGTATTCGCTTTATCCTAATCCTCATCAGAGTTGTCTGAGAGCCAACCAAGGGAAACAGTAATCATTCCATGCAAGAATGGTCACATGCACACACACACACACACACACACACACACACACACACACACACACACACACACACACACACACACACACACACACACACACACACACACACACACGTGCTTTATCCTAATCCTCATCAGAGTTGTCTGCGAGCCAACCAAGGGAAACAGTAATCATTCCATCTAAGAATGGTCACATGCACACACACACACACACACACACACACACACACACACACACACACACACACACACACACACACACACACACACACACACAGACACACACACACACACACACACACACGCACGCACACACACACACACACACACACACACACACACACACACACACACACACACACACACACACACACACACACACACACACACACACACACACACACACACACACACACACACACACACACACACAGAATTACAGATCTACAGCAAGCACTCAAGAGCCAAGTGTTTGGTTCATCTGCTTGCATCCAAGCAGATTTTCTTGTCTCAAGACATCTGTGGGCAAGCTGCTCTGAACACCTATGCTTCCCCCAGACACAATCCATTACTAATAAATATGCCAACTCCAATATTGCACAACAGTGGGTGCAATGGCAAACACAAAATTTAATGTATGCATGGAATAAAGCCGATGGAGTACAGCATGATTGACTGTCAAGACCTTCAGTTACTGCCACATAAGCAAACATGAACATGCACATTGCTGAGACTCATAAGGGCAACTTACATGATCACCCAGTCACTGCTAGCTTGTGATTATGATATGATAGGAAATTACAAATGTTAGTGAAAACCCAGTCAAAAACAGGGAAAACATACAAACTGCAGCTGGAATGAATTCAGAGATCCAGGCCATATTGCAGTAAATACAAAATATATTTCTCACTATTTATGAGAATTGTGTGATGCTTGTGCTAAAAATGAAATGGATAAATTCAAGTAAATTCTAACATGTCAGTTACATTTTATATTCTTGAAACTCACAACACAGATGACTGATGTGCTGATTGCTGCGTGGGTGGTGAGGAAGTGGAATATGCATGCAAAGTAGTATGCACTGTCTGCAGAGTGAGCATGACCCTGGATGTGATACATGTCAAAAAGTAGGAAAACACTACAACCCAAAGTGAAATGACAGGCAAAACATCTAGCTTTTCATCAGCAAAGTTACCACTACCTAAAGATATATTGCTGCTGCTGAAATTGTGTATAGATGCAAAATAAAAATAAAAATGTTTCCACTCAACATTCTAAAGCCATCACGGAATGTTAACTGAAAAACATTCTTCATGTATTAGCATTTCCTAAAGCAGAAGATAATGCAGAACAAGCACGAGGCATTCAAACACCAAATCACTGGTTTGATTCTTGTGAATGACAGTTCCAACTAGTGTTTTATCAGTACAAGAAATTCAGGTAACCTCAGCAAGTTCTATGAATAATTCAGGTGAAAATTTTTTTTGGAAAACCATTAACTAATACTTTCTGTCAGTGTGGTCTAAGCCTTGCAATTTTACATCTTGGCCATTGGCAAGGTTTATTCTCAGACAGATGCTATGATAAAAATGCAGATTTCCTATATGCCTTTAATCCCATGCCCGGCACTATATTGACTATGCTAATTGATAAGATGCACGCTATTTGTCAGAAGATGGAAAAATTGCAGTTGGTAGTTTGAGATATCACCCAGATGCACGCTATAATAAAAAACATAGAATAAAAACAGATCATTCACGCTACTCAGGTAACTGATTTGCAGCAGAAGATGTAGTCTTTTGAGTTTGAGTGCATTCCGTTCTGAGATAGAATTGATCAGATAGAAAAAGGTTAAACTTACTTACAAAGTAAGCTCTTGATCTTGAGGAAAAATTATGGAGGAAAAATCTAAGAGTATTAGGTGTACCTGAAAAATGGAGCACACAAAAGGGTTCAGCTTGTATTTGATTAAGTTTTACCAGCAAGACAGGGTTCGTTGAAAACTGAGTTAGACAAACTCCATACAGCATCATCAAATGGAAGGCTAAATAAAATGGTGTCCAGTGACCAATGATTGTAACATTTATGAAAAATAATGATACAAAAAGGATACTAGATGCTGATATTTGAAAGTGAAAACAATGAAGGTGTGTTTGTATATTGATGTTTACTAACTTACCACATGATATTATAAAATAATGTCAATAATTTGCTGATATAAGTCACAAGTTATATCAGAATGTAATTAGTACAATTGTTTTGTATCCTGCAAGGCTATGTATTATTTGAATATCTGTTTCACTGGTGTTTCCCAGTGAAGCTACAGCCAGACATGGACTTTTGGAATTTTGATACAATGTAATTTGAAACTATAATAGATATTATAACAAAACTGAAACAAGACTGATTACATTAAACTCAGATATTCTCTTTTTACGTGGCTGTGTTAACATTGTGCAGATGGTAGTTCTTCCATTAATTTTATATTCTTAGCAAAATGCTGAATTCCATCTCCTGTTCTTTGGTATAATAACACAGTCAAACAAACACAAAAGTCTAATACCACTAAGAAAATTTAAAAAATGGTCCAACCACTGAAGTAAGGTGCCAATAATTTATTAAAAGAGACTAAAATTACACAACAGATGAATGCTTCCATCTTAAACTCGAGACTTCTTAGATAAAATACTTAAACACATCCCTTATTTTTATACCATTAACTAATTGTCTGTTAAGCGCATTATGTTAACTCATAATTTCAAGTGTACCTTTATAGAAAGTTAGTTAACCTTTTCAACGCCGTTATACAAAAGCAGCATTATGGATTAACATAATGCACAATAAAAAAGTTCATGTGATTAATGATTAACATCCAATTAGTTAATGGTATAAAAATAAGGGATGTGTTTAAGTATTTTATCTGAAGAAGTCTCAAGAGTTCAAGATGAAAGCGATAATCTATTGAGTCATTTTAGTGTCTTTTAATAAATTATTGGCACCTTACTGCAATCTTTGACATAATAAAATAAAGTGATTAATATCTAAGTTTATATAGAGAGGAGGATCACCTCACACTCTATGGTCGTATTTGTGTTTCAAATCCCAAGGTGGCTTAGCTATGCCAGAAATAAACATATCATACATAAATGTTATCAGTATACATTGCTGTGACAGTTATATAAAGAGGAGACTAAATAAATTGGAGAACAAAACAGACAATACATTATTACAGAGGTTATGTACCTATGTTGATATAAATTATTTTATAAATTACATCAATACTCCAAGGAAATAAGTGTTCTGGATCACTTTGTTGAGATTCCTTGGGAAGCTTTTAGAATTGTGGATTTCTTCCAACTTGTCTATTTTTTCTGTTAACAATGGGGATAATGCAACATGGGAAAGTACGAACATCTGATTTTACCTATTAGCAGTTCAATAAATAGCTTTTATAAAGAAAAAGAAGTTTAAGCCTTTAAATGCTTCATGATTTAGTAAGGTTAAATATTTAATTACAGTCAAAAAGAAGCAGATCCCAGTTGTATATAAGGTACTTGTTGCCAATAATCTCAATAATTTATTCCTGGATAAATTTAAAAAGGAAAGTGCATTGCAAACTAAATTTTAGTTAGATATCCAGAACAGAAATTGAATTAATTCCAATCAAGTATTTTACATCCATTTGAAATGCATCAATGCAATTACTTCTACTAAGTGCAATTAAGTCCCACATGCTTGAAAACCACTGCCTCAAAGTTAGGGACTTGAGCATCTTGTAGGTCACAGAGGCTGCAGATTGTGGATGAACTTGAATAAGAATTTAGGCAAGCACCTGCTGCACTTTACTCAAACACATTATTCAAGTTTGAGTGATTTAAGTGTGGCAGCTCTAGGGAGGGGGTGAGAGTGGCAAGAATGTAGATTAGGGTAGCAACAGGGATGGGGATTTATGTCTTGGGAGCAGGAGGGTGAGTTTAGAGTTAGGAAGTGGGAGAAGAGTGTTAGTGTTAGGGAGTAGGAGAGGACTTTTAGGCTTAGATAGTGGGAAGGGAGTTTATGGTTTAAGAGGGGGGGTTGGAGTTTTATGTTTAGGGTTTGATTGGGGACTTTAGAGTTATGGATGGGGAGTGGAGTTTTAAGTTTAACTCAGTCAAGCCTATAATGCCTTTTTTGTGTACTTCCAGTTCACACCTATACCTCCTTAAGGCCAGAAATCTTTGTGGTTTGGCTTCTTTAACTAAGTGACTTACCAGCTAATTATAGGCAGTATTAGACAGGGCAAGGAATTATTTAAAAAATGGCACTAAGATTGTTAGTCGAGGATGTTCTACAGTGGAGAAATTAATCTTTGCCACTTATTCCTATTTTCATATGTATTTACATATTTTCATAACTGAGAGATCTACATTTTATTGAATGTTTGGTGTGAATTGCAAAGGTGGAAGACAGGACAATTCACTATCAATGTATGCTTATATCACACCATACTGGGAATGTTACTAATTGTTTGTTAGTAATTATGAAAATAAATATTTCCATTATGTACTTAATAGTTCAAAAACCCAGTGACTTACAAACTGCTACATGACATTAGGTGAAACTTTTGATTTTGTTGAAGAAAAACTGTCTTTGATATTTACACTGTAAGTTGCACATCTTGAGAGAGATACAGCATTATTTACATCGCTAATGATATAATTATATATATATATATATATATATATATATATATATATATATATATATATATTCATATGTCTGTAAATACCTTAATAATTATGCACTTATAGAGGAATATATTGTTGTCACGTAAAAGCTTATCTCAGGTTAATAAAAATGTTTTGACAATGTATATCTGGGTTATACACTTTTCAAGATATGACCATTTTTTTGAAAGTTTAAAAAAATATAATTTGGGACTTATGTGCATTATAATATATTACAATATTTAGGGAAAGATTATAGATGCACTGCCTATCATCACTGTAAAGAATCCATCTTTCTGATAACGTTGGCATTTGCACAGTTTTAATAGATTTTATTGTTCCAAAATATTAACATTTGTCAATCTAATTCTTTTTATGTTTATTTTTCAGAAAATGCTCTGGAATACAAGATGTATGTAGATTGCTAGAGGTGTGGCATTCCACGTCATATAAGGGTTAATGATTTAAGGAGCAATTGTGAGTTTAGTTTTAGGGAAGGGGAGTGGAACTTTGGGATTAGAGAGTGGACACTTGGGATAGGAACTGGCAGGAAAATGTAAGGTTAGATGAAGGGCTATGTAGTTAAATAACGTTAGGTGCTGGGTGGGCTAAGTAATGAAGTAAGATAAAGCTAGTGGGAGTTTGAGCACTAGTCTTTTCAAACAAGTGGCAGTGAGCAGGAGAGTTGACAGCTCCTAGCATATGAGCCTATGTAGTAGATATTAAAGCATTATACAGCATTTATTAAACTCCATGTAGGTTGTTACTTATGAATTATAGTGTCAGTGCTAAATGTTTGCATTGTAGTTTTGTGGATGCTATGCTGTTTCATTGTTGATAGACATCCACATGTGGAAGAACAGCATAAAAGAATACATTTATGAATTTCTAAGTTATTACAAATTGAGATTCCTTTGATGCTACTGTTATTCTTATCAGCTATGTTCAAAAAGCTGTTTAAAATCATCGTATAAAATTGTTTTATTACCTATGTTCATAAAAATATTTATATTAAGAAATTGGAAATTGTACCTTTCCCTGAAGTGATGCCAAATGACTTGTTTTCTTTAAATTCTTTGGTTGTATATTCTCATAGGGTAATTGATGTTTGATCTTCTATATTTATAATATTTTCTACTTCTCTTTTTTATTTTCTTTCCTTTTTCTGGTTTTATTTTGGTGTTTTTTTTTTTTTTTGTTTTATGTTTCAGAGACATCATGCTTTTATTGTATTTTATGTAGCAATCAATATTAATAAAATTAGAAAGAACTCAGATAATGGATGTGCCCAGAGAATTATTAAAATAGCTTGGGTATTCATAAATTATTTTTATGTTAAAATTAAGTGCAAATTATTGGCTTGTCATATCACTTTAATAAAATACCAATTAATACCAACAGAAAGAGAATATAGGTAATGGATCATTATTTCACTCTGACCTGTCAAATTTGCTATGGTAGCTTCCTAAAAGAAATAAGAGGAAACTGGTATGAGATTTTATACAAATTAAAAAAAATAATCCCAAGCTAAGTTGCATTACAAAGTGCATATAAAAATCATTCATGTATATGGCTGTTATGGGTATTATAATGTGTTATTGTTGGTTACCTATTAGAAAATCAAAGTTACAGAACTTCAAATACCATATGGTCGACACCATATGATCAAAGTTCCGTAACTTGGAAATTTAAAAAAAAACAAAGACAACGTACCCTGACAGGTTAAAGCAAGGAGGCAAGCCCACATGCACCCCCCACACCCCCTGCTACTTAAATATACCAACTCCATGATCGCACTTTAATGAACTATGGTGCGGAAAGGGAAGATTTCCCTTTCCTACACTGTAGCACAATCTCAGAGTTGTTATTTTTAAGTAGTTGGGGGTGGGGGCTGCAGGGGGGCTTGCCCCCTGCCTAAACCCTTTACTTTTTCTTTTTTTATGTTAATTTTGACAAAATTGAATTTCCAATTGTTTGATCATTAAAGGTCTACCTTTAGTGATTCTGAAAATTGGGAATTTGATGTTCCAATAGGAACCCGTTATCGTTGCCTCATAGTAAGGGGTCCCCTATCAGTTCAGTTCTCAGCTGAAATGGCTTCTGTGAAGTCTACATTTTATCCCTATCTTTGGGTGGGTTTTCTTCTGGTGCTTTGGCTTCCAGAATTATTTTTGGGCACCTGTGCTAGACATGGATTGTCCATAACAAACACTATGTTTGAAAACAAAAATGCTCATCGACATCCCAAACATGTAAAGTTTGTGGAGTGGTATCACTAAACTGCCCATAGGTGTGTGTATATGTAGAGTATGTGGGATAAAAAAAAGGAGCCTGGTAATCTATTTTGTCTTCCTCCTTGCCTATTAAACTCTATGGTTACCTGCAGCTTTCGTTGGGTCACTATTGGAGTCAGGTGCAACTCAACAACACTAGATAGATGTAGTTCTTATACAGCTACCATCAATGGCAGAAAAAAGGAGACTTCTCATTATTACCTACAGGTACATTTGAGCTACTGAGGAGATTTCATGTAAATAAATCTAGTTTCTAGCTGGAAGATCCAATTAGATGTACACGCTGAAGATTAATTTACATGATATTTATGGACAAAAATGAGGAACTTACGGTTGGATACAGAATGTTTTGTGTGATTCCTACATTTAGAAGGACAGTTGTGGGTACCACTGATAGTAAGAGGAACACAAATACAATTGACAAGGTCTGGAAGGACAGAATGGGACAAATGAAAAAATATGCAATCAATTATAAAACAACAGCAAGAATGCAAACAAGAGTGCATATAGAAAAATATGAGAATAAATATAGCTTTATAGCCCTGTTAAATGTTTAATACTGGCAAACTGGTCTGAGATGAGAGGCAAGCACCTAATTGTTTAATGAAATAACTATAGAAACTTTCATAAGGAACAGGATTATTGGAGTACACCTCTGACACCAGACTTGGGGCTGCTGTTCATGAGCAAGTGTCAGGTAACTGGATGACTCACCTGGCCAAGCTGGACTTAGCTTGAAACAGCTGCATGGTGATGCCATGAGGGTTCCCCTCCTGTAAGGGAAAGGGATGAGTATTGGGTGCAGTATCAGTCAAGTAGCAAATAGGAATAGGACAGATGATCACTGGCTGTGAACAAGTAGATGAGGATTACACTAGTGGACAACAGAATCTCGTGCAAATTGCAAAATAGCGTTTCAGACCATGAGGCCTAATTAGACATTGTATAGCTAGTGCTGCATATTCTCTAATGCTTCTGGGAAACTATACTTTCATAAAAAAGGAGCCAAATGCTAGAGAGTACCAAACTGATAACAAAGTGACTGCAGTACAATTCAAACTGACTAACCAACACTCAAACGCAAAAAATATGCTTTTATTCTAATAGAACAGTTAAGCCCTCTCATCTCAAGCTAAATGGGAGTTTATCAGAACTAATTAAGAACACAGTTCCTTAAAGGTATCACAGATTTGCCACATAAAATGATGGGCATGTTTGACATACTGCTAAATAAACCACACCATATGATATGCAGTTAACATTATTAGGAAACATTTTTTTTAAATTACTAATATTTACGGACTTAACTTCCAAGATATATTTGCATTGGATGCAACACCGACATTTATGCAGTCCTAATTTATTGTTTGTAAATACACTATGTACTTTCATTTCTCTAATAAAATTTTTAAATTATCAGCCCTTCTATAAATTAATTTGGGGTTAATATCAAATATATCTTTTAGATTATTACTGTATTTTAAAAGGTCAGAATTTTTATACATTTTTTTATATTATTAGTATAACTGCTAAATGTTAAAATATATCCCACAGGGATGTTATTCATTTTTGTTATTTCTATTTGCTTTAGAATTTAGAATTCCAATAGCAGTTCATAAAAAGCAGCTTTTTTCCCACAGGTTTGCTTTTATAAACTATTAATGAAATATAATAGATAAACACGTTGTAAAAACATATATTTCAGGTCTTCTATTTCAGATTTAAAAAATGCCTATTCTGATATCATACCTGCCAGTCTTTTCATTTACTCTTTGACTAGGCTTCATTTCTGAAAAGATGGATGGTTAATATAAAAATACAAATTACTATTAAAAAATGTTGATTTTCTGTGAATGGTTAAAATAAACCTATGCTCTTTATAATGTTTAGGAATCAGTACACCTTAATAATTAATATAAACTGTGGAGTAATATATAAATTTTAGAACTATGCACTGCCAATGATATACTTGATGAAATCCCTTAAATGATTATCTACACTAATCCAAATAACAAAAAAGTCATCCATAAACATATTATAATATTTAATATATTTCATAAAGTTAGATTTAAAAACAAATGCCTTTCTCTAGAAACACATAACCATATTTGCAAATATTGTGTCACATGCTGATCTCAATCCTCCACCAGTGTTTGATGATAATATTCACCTTGGAAGAATATAAATTTATTTTTTAATAGTAGTACCATTAATATAGTATTTTTAAGGTTTGATATATCATTACAAATTTATGTTCCAACCAAACCTCTCAAAACCACTGCTTACCTAAATTATGAGGAATGACTGTCTATAAATAAAATTTAGCCACAGACAGATTTGTCCAAGGGCACTTTGAGGTGGGGGAGGGTTGTAACTGTGTGGTGAAGGGGGGGCAATGAGTGGGCTATGTATGAATTAGTAAGAAGAAAAGATTTGGGAAGCAAGGGTTAAAATTTAAGGATTAGGTTGGGAGAAAGTAAGATCATTCAAAGAGGGGCTGGGTAAGTAAAAAGTTATTGTAGAAGATTAGCTCAGTTTGTTGGCATGGGATTTTAGATGAGAAGCAAGAAGTTCCAAATAAAGCTTTGAAATTTGGTGGTTTGATGTTAGATGTTGAATGAGGTATATTTTGCTTGCTGCAAGATAAGTTAGTGAAGCTGTGGGAGAAAATTGATTGGGTACAAATGAGGGATAAGGCCAGGATTAAGGATGTGATGAAATTGTTAGTTTTATTGAACTTTGCTTGCAGGGCCATCAGTCCAGTTAAAATGTTTTGCAGGTCAAGTGCTGTAAGAGCAAGCATCATTGGGTGCATGTTACAAAATTAGTTAAGGAAGATTTGAGATTGTGGGCAATTTTTCTTGACTGTTTTAATGGTGTGGCCTTGTGTTAGGAAGAGTGAGTCTCTCAAGAGGATTTAAGCTTAATCACTGATGTGGCAAGGACATGTGGCATGTGAGCCTTTCTTGAAGGACAATGGTTTGCAGCTTGTTGGCCTGAAGGGTGGGCAGATGAATGGAGGAAGGATGTGGCATTTTTGAAGATTATGCCAATTTGAGGAGCAGCAGCTGTGTGGTAGAATAAGTTGGTAAAATAAAGGGTGATGCTTTATTCAGACAACAAGGTTGTAATGCAGGCATTCACAAGAATAGGCAAGAAAAAAATGCTAAATCTCCATTGTTGTTGTTGGTCTTATGGAAACTCTTGTTGAAGAGCTTATTAATTATACTTTTTCAGCAAGGCATGTTCCACGCAGGATTAATCAAATAGCTGATAGCCTTTCTTGGTTTCAGTTTTCCAGGTTTCATGCACTGGAGTCAAAAGCAACAGAAAGGCCAGTAGTCATTCTAGATGAAGTGTGGAGCACTGGAAATCCAAAGTGGGATGTTTAACACAACGATCTTAGGCTAAGTCTAGTTTTAAGGCATATATATATCAGCTTTAGCTGTTTTTCAAGGTCCGTTAGTCAACTGCTAGTGCAGCATAGGAGATGGTCATTGGAGTTACTCATGCATAACATGGTATACAGATGACCATTAGGGGAGGCAGTGAGAAAAATCAGTGTGCATTTGTCGGCTCTTAGTGTGGTGACAAAGTTGACTGGTTTGTAGATGGGAAAGGCTGAGACAGAGATAGAAGAATGAAGGTGCTTCAGATTTTGATGAAGGGATTGCAGCTGCTGTTGAGTAATTTGTCATAGCATACTAGTTATGCACCTCTGGACATGACTATGCATATGGGAGTGTTTAGAGTGAATGAGGTTTAGGTACATGGCAGTGGAAGGTTGTATGTGCTTTGGATTCTGTGGTATTCATTTGGCTCAAGAAATCGAAGACTGGTCATTCAGGGAGAGGTAGTTCAGTGGTCTTGCCTGAGGTGGGAGAAGGGCTGTTGTGCCCACTAGGTTATATAAAACAGTTAAGGATAATTTGTGGGTAACATTAGCATGGTGCATCAAGCAGCAGATTCTCAAGGTGTGTTCAGAAACAGGATTTTGCACATTCTTTTTGGATTGGGAGAGGGTTTCACTTAGCAGTGGAATGGAAGTTGATATCAGTCATTAAGGAGTGGGTCATTAGACCTCCAGAGCTTATTTATATTATATAACATACTAATTTGAGGAGTTATTAATGTATCAATTTGTTTTTCAGATGACACAGTAATTAACCTGGGGTACTTGTTTGCATTCTGGGTAGAGAAAAGATCAGTCATGAGGCCTGCTAGAAATATGTTGGGGCTTTTGGAAGCAATGTGGAAGGTTGCATAGTGTGGATTTATTTAACAAATCACTGGAACCACCACGAATTGATAAAGCAGACAATTTATTTGGAGAAGAACAAGCGCTTTCACGCACTTAACTAGTGCGCTTCATCAGGTTACATTAAACAAAGTTATCCCTTGTCCTTATATACAAAACATACGCCCTAATTAGCAACTAATTAGGGCAGGCAGAAGCAATCCACCACACAATACTAAGATTTAATCATTCTATAAAAACAGTCTTATTATAAAAAGCTCCTCTGAATTTAATCAAAGGACTAAATGATAATTAGTCAGCATTAACAATATTAAAAACAACATTTCTTATGTCACAATGTTTAGGAACGCTTCTAAATCTGTAATGCTCAATCTAAAATAAAATAAAATAAAGCCAATGTCATTTCATAGGCACAGGAACTCCTTAACTTATGCCACTATATTTTACTCATTTAAATGTTACATAAAGAAGCATAAAAAGCATAGAAACATAGCCCTGACGAACAAATAAATCATTCCAATGAACATAGGTAGACTAGGAGTATATGCAAATATGGAAAAGTCATTAGTGCTCAATCTAATATAAAACCAATATCATTTCATGGGCAACGAGGACACCTTAATTCATATCCACTAGGTTTTAACTCATTTTGATAACACATAAAGAAGCATGAAGGCATAGAAGCATACACCCAGACAAATAAATAAATCATATCAATAGAGTATGAATGAATATATATATATATATATATATATATATATATATATATATATATATATATATATGAGAATGTAAATATGAATAATGAGGGAAAGGAAAAGAAAAGGGAGGGAAAGGGGGGGGAGGGGGGAGGGGGGGAGAGTGTTGGAAGGGAAACAGGAATTGGAAGAAGGAAAGAAGCTGAGGACAAGAAGGTCATGTTGTATATAAAACATCAGTAGTTGTTCATAAAAGTGCAGGTCTAATGCTGAGAGCCGAATTCAGGCCGGGTTCTACGTGCGCCCTAGTTCAGTGGTCTTGCCTGAGGTGGGAGAAGGGCTGTTGTGCCCACTAGGTTATATAAAACAGTTAAGGATAATTTGTGGGTAACATTAGCATGGTGCATCAAGCAGCAGATTCTCAAGGTGTGTTCAGAAACAGGATTTTGCACATTCTTTTTGGATTGGGAGAGGGTTTCACTTAGCAGTGGAATGGAAGTTGATATCAGTCATTAAGGAGTGGGTCATTAGACCTCCAGAGCTTATTTATATTATATAACATACTAATTTGAGGAGTTATTAATGTATCAATTTGTTTTTCAGATGACACAGTAATTAACCTGGGGTACTTGTTTGCATTCTGGGTAGAGAAAAGATCAGTCATGAGGCCTGCTAGAAATATGTTGGGGCTTTTGGAAGCAATGTGGAAGGTTGCATAGTGTGGATTTAAGAATTTGCTTTGGTGTCAACTGTTGGTTAAGTTTGAAATAATAAAAGTAGCATTGTGGGTACTTGAAGATTTTGCTGATTCATTTGGGAGCACTGATCTGGCATTAACATTACAGGATTTTATTGGTCAGTTATGAAAGAGAAAGGGGGAAGAGACTGTGTACGGCCTATTGAGTTGAGAAGTATGGTTCTGTGTGAACCTCTCTTCTGTTCTCCCTTTCTTTTTTAGCTTGTGAGATAACCCCAGGTACACTGTCTCAGAATGTTGGGATTGAGTGAGCAGAGGGTGCAATTCTGTTTGTTTTCTTTGAGGGTAAGTGGTCGACTCTACCTGTAATTTTGCAGTGCTCTGCACATTTTAACAAATGTAAGGCAATGTTCAATATTTACTGTGTTTTATGAAATGTAAAAGAAGTTCAAATATTTCTGCTGTAATATCCACATGTAGTTTGTTAAGAAACTAGTTGCAAGGGCATATGTGGTGTTACTCTTGTCTTAAAGTCCTTGGACAAATTTACTACATTTATTGTAACTAACAATGTCTTATCATTGTACACATTATTAGATAAAATGGCCATAAAAACTATGAACCTTTCACCAAATGCATTTGACTGCAGTGAAAACCCATTAATTTACTGTCTAAATAATCAAACCAGCTGCATCCACTATGGGGTGAGATGGTGGATCAATCATTGATTTATACATTTTTGGTATACTGAAAATTGTCAGTGTTAAAGGTTTCTTTACTAATAAATAAGTATACAGCTTTAAATAAATCAGCTATTGTAAAAGCCTATCATATAACAAAACATGGTGGCTGAATTCAATAAAGCCTACATGGTGTGGTAAAACCGTATTCGTGTTGAGCCACAACACGCACTGTAGTGCATTGTTTTGCATTCAGTAAGTGGCTCTACATGGTGTTTAGAGCCATACAAACATGGTAAACATTGTGGCATGCTAATCACTACATAAACAGCTGAATTGTATGCTAATCAACCAATCCAAGATTAAAGAGCTATTCAACAAGCTATAAAGCAATTGTGTAGACTCAGTGCAGGTTGGACCTGTGAATTCCAAAACCTATTGGAATACAGCAATGGAAATTACTCTACATGGAAACAATGTTAGAGGCTACTGTTGCTCTTATATATGTGTATGGCAACAGGCCCAAGTCTATGCTGCTGCTGCTTTTTGGACAAGAAGGAGAAAGATGCTTAGACCAGAAATGAGGTGGAAATTGTAGAACACTACAGGGTGGATACAGATACACTACATGAACTCTGCAACCTCTGTTATCCTCAACTGAGAGCAAGTGCAAACCAAGGGGAACCAATACCTGTGGAGACTAAAGTATGAGCAACACTTAAAATATTAGCTACAGGAACCTTCTAGAGACCAACAGGGATATGCTGGGGGCGTCACAGGCATCAGCATCTAGGATCTTACATCACTTTCTTAATATGATCCTACAACATGTCAGTGACTACAAACATTTTCTGGGTCGATATTGAATGTTCGAGCATTCAAAATTTTGAGTCTCATACGCTCAACACCATATGATCGGATTTTTGAATGTTTGAACATAACAGAGATCTCCGTTCAGTGCAGAGTGGGATGATTTCCCTTTTCTGCAATGTAGTTCAATCTCAGAATTGGTGGGCAGCCACGGTGGTGCAGCGGTTAGCATTGCTGCCTCACAGCAAGAAGTTCTCCGGTTCGATCCTCGGCTGGGATGCCTTCTGTGCAGAGTCTGCATGTCCTCCCTGTGGTTGCGTGGGTTTCCTCCAGGTACTCCGGTTTCCTCCCACATCTCAAAGACATGCTGTAAGTGGATTGGACACTCTAAATTGGCCCTAGGAGTGAGTGGATGTGTGTGTGCCTTCTGTGAAAGGTTTGGTGCTGGGCTGGCAACTCAAGACCGTACAACTCCACTGCCAATCATGAGCAGACAGGTGATCTGCTGTGGCAACCCATAACTGGTAAAAGCCAGAAGAAGAAGTGCAATCTCAGAGTTGGTATATTTAAAGAGCAGGGGGTGTGGAGGGAGCAGCGGGGCTTGACCCCCCTGCTTACAGCATTCAAGTAGGTGTTTTGTGTAGTTTATTTTTTTGATTAGATATTCTAACTTTTGAAAGTTTGTTCATATGGTGTCGACCATATGACAGTCAAACTTTCAAACGTTTGATTATCTAATATAGACCCCATTTTCCAAGTACACCTGAGGACAGAGCAACAACTATGCATGATTTCTATGTTGTAGTAGACCTCTCTGAAGTGCTGGGTGCCATAGACTGCATGCACATTGAAATCAAAGCACCAACTGGGAAAGAGGGAAGGCTGTACATAAACAGGAAGGACTTCCACTCCATTAACTGCCAGGTCATGTGGAATGCTAAGGGAATCATCCTGAATGTGTGTGCTGGCAACACAGGCAGTTACCACAATTCCCATATCTGGCACAACTCTCAACTGTATCAGAAGTTTTCTAGTGGGGATATCCCACTGTGTCAATTACTGGGGGATGCAGGTTATGAACTTGAGCCATGACAGATGATGCTCATCAGGAATGCACACAAACACACACACACACACACACACACACACACACACACACACACACACACACACACACACACACACACACACACACACAAGAAATATCATAGACCATGTGTTTGGGCTGCTGAAGTTACAGTTTTGATGCCTAGATACATCAGGGGGAGCCCTGCAGTACAATCTCTGTACTTGTCCTAAAATTTTTACTGTCTGTGCCGTCCTTCACAATATTATTATGAGAAAACATCTTCAGCTGGAACAACAAGGGGAAGGAGCATGCAGCCCAACTCTACTGGCAAGGTTAACACAGCCACACACACAGGTGAGGAGATAGAGGGGGAACCGTCAGCCACTGTTGGCATCTTTAGATGTAGACATGCTCAATATGCCCTCACCCTGGCCAAGAGGCAATGGATAGTACACAAGCTCACCACTTAAGCAGGTAAAACCTTCATCCTATTCACATACATACAGTAACATCAATGCCAGACAATGCTCGCAACCTTTACTTACCCATGTAATGGTTGTGCACTGCTAGCATCACACAGAATCGGCACCAAATTAAAATATTTGTAACTGCTGGACAATCAATGGGCTGAACCTGGAATAGGAAAATAAATGGCTCAGAACACAAATGAATGCCAGATCCCTGCATACTGTTACTTGCTAATGTAATGCATAGCAGCTGGGTGATTTTTACAGCAATGACATCAATATGCAACAACAATGACTTATGTCAATACATGTGTTTTCTATCAACTAATAGGCCTCATGCATCAAAGATTCACACACTACAGAAACCTGTAAGAAAGCAATACAATTTCCAAAAGAGTGTCACAAATACATATATACTACTCACTCAGTCAGTTATGCCCACTGGGCATCAGACAAATGAGCTATCTATCCATGAATTCAAAAGATAGAAAATCAAAGATATGGCACAGTTATCAGCATTTATGCGGATGTTGATTGTGGGGGCCAGGAGACCAAGGCTGACACAGAACGTAGTAAGTGCATGTGAGTAAGAAAGACAGGCAGGCAGAAATTTGGATAAAGTATCAAATGGCCACTGAGACCAAATGAGATATAAGGCTCACAGATGACCAATGCAACTGTTATGTGTTTGTGTCTGTATGGGCACTCAAGGTAAAACATGTGTGTGAGTGTATGCAACAATACAACAAAGCTCTGTGCTAGCTTTACATCCTGGTAAGATGGACAGGTTTTAGCCATGCATGGTAGAGGTAACAGTTTATTGTCATTGCCCCAAACTGAGAGAACTGTCTCTACCAGGAGTTGCCCTGGCACATCCATGCCCATGCTCAGATGCAGTGCTGCTACCTGAGCATGATGAATGTGTGATGGATGAACTCTCATCACAATCACCCCCAAGACCATGACCCCATAGCCTAGCACATCTGGGTGTAGATACCTCAATAACTGATGGAGCAGTGGAACTAGTGCAATTACAGGAGCGTGATCAGTCATGGGCACACTGGCTAACATCTGATGATACTGCTTATCTATGTCCACATGGATGCTGTCCCCTTTCTAGCAGACGTTACATTACAGACACTGCCAGTTCTATCGTATCATTCATCTGATCCATTGAATCAGTCACACAACTGAAGCAATGACATGTGTCAGCCTGTGCTACTTCTATAATCCTAAGCATGTCCTCAGATGCCTTGTTGGAACATGCCTGCACCTTCATGATGGCTCTAAACATATGTGGAGTAGCATGCCCTGACCCAAGTATATCTGACCTCGAATTAAGCTCACAATTTAACTAATTTTTTAGAGAAACTATTGTCAACCTGACCAAAACTTTTCCCAACAATAATCCACCTGTCCCTCATTTTTCTCCTTCTAAACCCCCTAATAACCTTCCCCTTATGTTCGAGCTCAATCCTGTCTCTACTAATTTTATAAAAAGACTTCTATCCAAACTAAAATCTTGCTCCAACGCTGCTGATAATATTCCATCCTCCTTCCTAAAATGTGTTGCTGATGGTATAGCACTCCCAATCAGCATCATAATAAACAGATCCATAAAGGAATCTTATGTACCCAAACTCTGGTGTACAGCCTATATTCTTCCGATTCACAAAGGAGGAAAAAACACCAATATCTCAAACTTCTGCACCATTGCTCTGCTCTCACCAATCTCTAAAATCCTAGAAAAATGTATCCACCTCCAACTTATGCCTTTCCTGACCCAAAACCAACTCCTTACACCTACCCAGCATGGACTCTGCCCAAGCCATAGCACTATAACCGCACTACTCTCTTTCTTAGAAACGGTCAATCAAGCCCGAGAGTCAGGACACTTAGTATCCACAGTTCTTCTTGATCTTTCTAAAGCATTTGATGCAGTTTCCCATAATCACCTTCTCTATCATCTCTCCAACCTACATCTCTCACCAAATACTTTATCCTGGTTCTCCAGTTACCTGTCAGATATATCTCAGGCAGTTAAATGGAAGAACACCACCTCTACTTTCTTACCTACCCCAACCGGCGTACCACAGGGGTCCATCCTTGGACCTATGCTTTTCAATATCTTCATCAATAACTTTCACACTGCTATTCCTGATTCCAAAGATATTCAATATGCAAATGACTCAACTTTAGTCTGTGCTGCCTCTAACCTTCCTGAACTGCTGACTAAAACCCAAACTGAATTTTCAACCACTGAAAATTGGATGCATCAAAACCACCTCTTACTCAATGCAAATAAATAACACTATTTCCTCCCTCTAGGACTTTCTCTTATGACAAAAATGCATTCAAAGTCCTTAGCCAAACCAACTCTCCTATAGAAGTGGTGCCTTTTGCAAAACTTCTTGGTATTACTATAGACAAACACCTCAAGTTCAATATCCACATTCAACAAAATATAAAGAAAACCCACCAATAGTTAGGTATACTTTACAGGAACAATCTCTTTCTCCCCAACTCTACTAGGCATACCCTGGCCACTACATACCTTCTCTCATCCTTATTATATGGAGCCCCTCTTCTAACTAATCTGACCTCTTCCATCACCTTTAAACTAGAAAACTGCTGTAATAAGATCTTTAAATTTGCCACCAAATCCAAACATTCCACCTATCATGGTCTTACCCTTCAATTTCTGAACTGGCTAGAACTCACTAATGGGTCTATATTAGAACACCGAAAGTTTAATGGTTCGAATCACTAAAGGTCGACCTTTAATGATCAAACCATTAACATTTTTAATGTTCAGAAAAAATAAATTAAAAAAAAAAAGAAAATCTAAAGGGTGTATGCAGGGGGGTAAACCCCCTTGTGGCCCCACACCCCTCGCTACTTAAATATACCAACTCAAAGGCCACACTACAGTGAAGTAAATGGAAATCTCCCCTTACGGAGATTTCCATTTACCATTCAATGTTCTGCATTTTCACTATTCTCATTTCGACTATGTCGGATTCGACATTGTCGGCTTTTGAGAATACACTAGGTAACCCTCACTAACTACCTAGACTACCTCCAACTTACCATTGCTCACAGACTTGTATTTCACCCAACAAAATGTCTGGCCCTAACAAGCACCCTTCCCCCCTACACCCTGAATAAAACTCTCTGATCTGAGCACCAAAAGTTAGTTACTCTCCACAAACCTAAACAACCTGCTGGCCAACTTCTCCTTTATTTCTCATTAGGCAAGAAATGGAATTCTCTCTCTTCCATACTAAGGACAATATCAATCTCAGAAAACTTCAAAACCCAGCTTTTCTCATACCTGTCATCCAAATGGAAATGTACCTGCTTTCACCTTACCTAATTCTAATAAGGAAATGCCCCAAGGAGTTTTTTTTTTCCTGGGTTCCCAACCACTCTATAACTCCCATAACTATTTCCTAGAGTGGATTCAAGCTCTGTGCAACTCCTATAGCTACTCACACATGATTTCAACTTTGTAAATAATGTAAATAGTTTTTTACTCTAAATGAGTGCATGTAAAGTGTTTCTATACTTACTTTAAAATTGTGCATGTAAAGTGTTTCCACACTTCAAATGTAAGAATGTATGTTCAAATGAATCTGTACAGTACAACCCTTAGATCGATCACAGTGAACTTTGTTGATCATGCTTGATATTGAAAGCACATATCTGTAAACTGTACTATATACTGTACCTTTTATACTTTTGTATTCTTTACCATATTATGTATTATGGAACTTTTCTCCCCAGGCCTCCACTAAAATTGGGCACATTTGTGCCCAGTGGACTTCCCCGGTAATCAAACTGGAAATAAATAAATAAATAAAATGTAAAGTCATACCAGGATCAAGTAGAGGGTGCACAACAGGCCTCCTCCAAGTACCTCTAACAACCCTCCTGCATGGCACCTCACCCACATTTTGACTAAGGCCAGAGTCAGCCAGCACTGAAGCCAGAGTAACAACACTACTCTGATCAAGTTTGTCATATTCTACCTGCCCAATATCTGAGGGCTCAATGGAATAAGTATGCATAGGCCTACTGGATGTGTCTGATGGAAACACAAGGGATGGCTGAATATCAACCTCAGTGTCAGATTCAACATCTGCATCCCTGACTGTGCCTCTGTTTGGTCATCATCATCATTATCATCATCATCAGAGTCTGACAATACTCTGGCATCAGGTGGTAAGAGTCATCCAATGACAGGATAACCTGTAATAATAAGCAACAAGCAATAAGCAATAAACAAAGGAACAAATTTAATGTTGTTTTCTTTCAGCTTTTCCCGGTTAGGGATCGCCACAGCGGAACTCCGGTCCGCTAATGATTGGCAGTCGATTTTTATGGTGCCAGCCCAATGCCCAACCTTCAACAAAGGCACACCCATTCACGCATGTCTTTTGAACACAACTTGACCGTGGAGAGGACATGCAGACTCCACACAGAAGGCACTCCAGCCGAGAATCGAACTATTATAACAAACTAACATTTGTGACACTATCACAGATGGTACAGCAATACACACAGTTATGACACCCACTTCACACATACTGATAAATGTGTATTTCTGACAAATGGTCATCAGTAACTAAAAATGTTTGACTTACTATGTGCACATGACTTCACACATGGTCCTGGAAGAATTGAAACAAGTTAAGGAAACAACCATCACAACTGCAATAACACAGTGGGACAGTGACTATACAATGTTTGAATGCATGCCCATTAACAATACTTTTAAATGAAACTTGGGTGAAACATCCACCAAAACCCCATGTGTAATGAATAAAAATGTGTCATTAACTATATCAATTTATCAATAGGTTTATCCAAAGTAAAAATAATATATTAAATAACTATTGCTTACAATAATTTACTATACAAGCAAATTTTACAAATTGACATATGTAAGCTTACCTGGAAGCTCCTCCTGGCACATACTTGTCCTCCAAGACACATCAGTACCAAAATCAATCACATGTAGTTGTGCACTTTCCACTGAGCCCTCAGGATCTCTGACAGTGGACAGGAACTCTTCATTTGGTGTCAGTGGTGGCTCTGTAGCAGGCCCACCCCCTTCAGACAGCTGTTCATGGGCAGCTGTTCACCTCCAGTCTGATGAAAACATATCAGTGGCCCTGTGATCCACCTGATCATAAATTCTGGTGCACCCCCCTACGGTATTCACATCATTGGTTATCTGATCCAAATCTGCATTCTGGCAGCCATATGCCCACATCCTCTCTCAAGCAAAAAGTCATCATGGTGCTGGAATGCCTGCACTATTACATTATATTCAGAATAACTGAAAAGAGATTTACGTGGATTTGTACACTTGGGCACCATAATCCTAAGTGACATGAAACAGAGAAGGATACAACAGATAAATATCACATAATGAAATTCCTCCTATATACATACACATATTATATTTTCAACATTAACCACTAGAGATGCATATTTCAGCTATTAACATTTAAAGTTATATGATTGTACTCTAGCACACTGACACACAAGCCAATGTTTGATGCAAAAGAAGGAATACCAATGGAGCATAGAACAGGATGACCACAGAATTTCAAAAGCCAACCTCTTGAAACATAACTTTTGTTGTGGCAACACACAAATGGTACTGGGCTCCCCACCTCCAAAACAACAGGCAAATGACAGTTTGTGCAACCAAGGAATACCACATACCTACATTGTTATAAATGCTTTCAACTCAATTCTCACAAAATATGTGTACACATTTACAACAGGAAAGTAATTTTTTTAAGATCATCAGTCAATTCTCACTGTGCCCAGCACTCCCCTGGAAGTGTCTATAGCCATCTTAGAAGCCTAACACCCCTGTGTCTTGGACAATATAGTGTATTACATTTGCCTGAAATAACATAAGAAGAGTGTAAGATAACTCATTGTAACAATAACACTTGTGATGAAAGTTAATCTGAGAAAGTAAAATGCCTGCTAAAAATGCCTATGCCAACAGTGAATTATAAGAAGTGCATACAGATAAAGTTGGTTTCATTTTCTAATGCATATATGTATGTGTGTGTATATATATATATATATATATATATATATATATATATATATATGTATATATATTATTTATTTTTAATATTTTGTTATCTTTGTAACATGTTAACAAATCTAGCATGTACTTGAAAAATAAACTCATACCTTAGTAAGATCAGAAGCCTTCTGTGTAGATAAATCAAAATGAATAGCAATCTTCTCTGTTCTCCACATACACAAGTTTTCTCACCTTTAGGTTCCCTAGCTAGATGGTTACCTTCTTATAGTGCAGATCCAGGCCTCTGAGCACAGTGAAGATGGAAATGAGGTGTTAACTTAATAGAATTCCTGAATCCCAAATGTTTGACTTTGTGTAGCAGCTCCAAACAAGTGTAGGCACTACTTTGGTTTTAGTTGTTAATGGATTTAAATTGTGAATGACTAGCATGATGGAGAAGGAAGACACAACTACTTCAGACTACCTTACCTGCAGTGGGTGTGTTACTCAGGATACACTTACAATGTGTAGAAGTAACTGTAGCAACAGTTCTCATTTTTAGTTCACTAATAGCCAAACTCTACTCCCTTTGCTGAAAACTGTATTTTACTATCATGTAATTTTATCATACATGCCCTATACCATGCATTTCTTAGAGTGCAGCACAGATAAGAGAAGAATGAACCCAATACAAAGCAAAGACAGAGCTACATTGTTGAAAACAAAATTCATAAATGGTTGTATGATCATTCATTACACTAAATATGTAAGCTATACATGTACAAACAAAAGTGCATATGTCTTGTTAATACTGTGGAGGAAATGGGACATGCTTGTATGTACAATAATTTGCATAAATTCTGTAAAGTTTTTCTCTGCAAAGAGTGATAAAACACCCGTAGTGTCTTTTGTAGTTTCATTAGTCTGACAGCTCATTTCCATTTTTGTGTAAAAATCTGTAAGATGAGTTAAAAAGTATTTTGTAATGTTTATGTTTCCTTTTTTTTTTTTTGTTAATATTAATATTTGTGTGACACATGACAGCACAAATATGGTAAAACGGCAAAATAAATTAAAATTAATCAAGGTTTCTTACATGATAAAGACAACATAAATTAAAATCAATGAATCAAGTGTGTGTGTATCATACCTGGTAAACACAATGAATCACAAAGCAGACAGTACATGCAGATCAAGGTTCAAGTCCCACAGTTATCTTTAAGTGTTGAAAACGTGTAAACATTTATTTTTACGATATTAATACATGTCAAACTTTGCTAATCTCATCTACCCATTGCTCATCTCTGCTCAAACATCATGTGATGTCCTAGAAAACAAGCAGACAGTGTCAATTTCATAAAAGATACATTGTTGAATATCTTGCTATCTATCATGAAAACACACTAAGTGGCATTGAGAGGTGGTCAGCAAGCTTCCGTAACACCTGCAGGTCTACAACACCTACAAACAATAGTCAGACATTTCTCAGTTTCAAATAGGATACATTGCTGCATCTTTTTCTGACCATTTCACAAACATACTAAGCGGCATTGTATGACAGTCAGCTGGCTTCCACAATACCCGGAGGTCCAGAACACTTGCAGACAATGAGCAAACATTCTCAGTTTCAAAATGGATGCATTGTAACATGTCTGCTCTTTTAGTGAGCAAACAAGATAGGAGGCATTGTGTAGCAGTCAACACACATATGCAGTAATGAATGTGAAAATATACAGCTCATGCCTAGCTCTTCCTGTAACAGCAGATGTATGTTAAGGGCTACAATACAGATGAGCCAGTGTTCTAATTTAGCAAATTCAAAAGTTTTATTAATGGTGTTCCATGTTACTTTATAGAATAATTCACAACAGATGAATAACTACATATACAAGTAGCCATATATACAGGTGTATTGAGCTTACACAGGATATCATATTAATTAAATGTCTAACTGTGTGTAGCAGTGCATGTATGGTTCTACAATTAAACATTTATGTTCTGAACTTTCATGACACTTACACATACATGGTTAAAAATGCAACTTAATATGAATGCATAACTAATGAACGTATCTGACAAACAAGGTCTCAGTTAGATGAGCACTTTGCACATTAATGACTGCAAAAAATATATCTTTTGCCTTGCCTTCCTTGTGGCAAATGTTATAAGTTAATGCCCACAACACAGTTGAGTCAGGGTTCTAATCTAACACATTCCAGATTTTATTCCTGCTTGTCCAGGCAATTTTAGAAAATAAAGAACAATATAAAGATAATTATAAATAACAATAGCTATGTACAGCACTGGAGATCATATGAATTATAAATGTGACTGAAGGTATACTAACAATTATGTTTCTGTTCTTAAAATTGCCTTTTCTGGCATGGGATAGATTTCATAATTCAGTGATAAATACACATGAATGTATAAATCAGGACCTTGTCAGGTTACAGACATACATGGTTATCCACTCACTCTTGTATGTATCCATGTAGTTAATGAGCAAGTCTGACAAGCAATTCTTCTGAGACAAGGATAAAAAAACACCCATGTGGAAGAATATGTTGTCAATAATACATAGGTTTGAAACCCACATTGTACTAATTATTTTATCAGTATGTAGAGCCACACAAAATATGTGTCAGTTTGTAAAATTTATAAACCCAGTATATGTGTGCAAAGTTAAATCAAATAACAGGTACAGCAGCAACCAACCAAGAAACCAATGGCAGCTGTCACATTACGCTTCCTGTTTCATAAACTGCAGTCCTCCCTGTTTGGCATTGTTGCTCTCCACTTAAAATTGTACAAACATGATTGGCACTATTGTGTAGGTTTGCTCACTAGCCTTAAACACAATAACAGACTGGCAGGGAAAACACTTTAACTGTTGCTGTATGACCTGCACGGAAATAGCAGGAGCAAGAAAGGAAGGTGCCCAAATGGGGTATAGAGGAGTCTAGAATCTTCACTGGACTCCTTGTAAAGTGCCACAGCCATAGAATTGAAGAGGGACTATACTGGTTCTCAGTATAAATTGGAGGCTTGGAATTGTCTTGTCAAGGCTGTCTCCAGTGTAACTGGCAATCGACATACTGGAGAGCAATGCATGCACCAATTCAATGAACTGAAAAGGTGCAAGCCATATCAACTCAACCAGTGGCTGGATAAATTTATGACTGCTGACATCCCACATTTGTACAAGTATAGAGATATATATACTTTAAATTATATAGATAGCTGGATATAGCCAAGACTAGTATGGATATATTTTTTCTACTTTTTATTTTACAGTCACCCAGGAGAGTGCATTGAACAGGGAAGCCCATGCTGAATGTTTGGAAAGATTAAGAGAAGTAAGGGGTATGTATGCAGCACAAAATAATTATTTTTTATCAAAAGTATTGCTCTTTTATACATTAGTAGCAAATTAAGGATATATATCTTAACTGAAAAATCAAGCATGCATGCTTCATTCTGTAGCTCAAAGCAAATGTAGTATTCAATTGAAATAGTATATTCTGGTGTTGTAGGTTCAAATCTCACATGTAACAAATATATTGTTAAATAATTTAAAAATAAATTACATAATAATTTCAACTTAATTGGCATAGATGCCATGCTGTTAACTTAATATGTATTATTTGAAAAAGCAAATGTGCAATATATACTATTGTAAATATTACTGGGACAAATATCAGCCCTAGTCTGTAATTTTTAAAAAGTATAATTAATGTAAAAGTAAATGTGTAATTATATCATAAAAATGTATTGTATGTGACATATGATGGTTCTAATTATCTTTTTCTTTTTTTCTTTCTTACTCCACCCCTTAGCTCTCTTTTTTGTTTTTATATATGTGGTCATGATATTCTTAAGCCATTAATTTCTGAATTTCTGAAAAATTATGAAATATTTTCCAGCCCAGGAAGGTAGGCCAGCCACTATGGCTCAACCTGCCACCCCTCCAATGGCTGCCACACTGACATCCATCACATCTGGGACCCAGCCTGACAGTACTTCCTCTGCAGCACATGCACTACCTGGGCCCTCAATATTAAGTGATTTTATCACCACCAGGATATGCCAGGCATGGGGTGTGAGGTTGTGTAATGTACCATTGGTGCATCCTTCAAAAGGATGAAGAAGATGCTCACTGGAATGCTTGGTTAAAGAAAATGTCAGTTAATGACAGTTTTGGAGGTGAGGACTAGATTCTCACTGTCTCCATGTTTGACAGGCAAGGGCATCTGATGTGCCCTCCATATCCTTAATCATGGTGTCCCCCAACCATTTGAGTCCCTAACAGTCCCTGTCTTTGTATTTTTTCACCTGTTTATCTACAACCGCTTCCTCACCTAACTTACTTACCTGACCGTGACATATTTATATCCATTACCCATCACTTCTGTCTTACTGAAATAAAATAAAAAATGGCCACCTGTCCCACAAAAAATTATTGCCCCATACGTAACTCTCCATTTCACACATACATCTTCTCAGCACACTTGATTCAGTGCAATTGTCTATAAAACATTACTGCATTGTTGTCACCCATTTTTGTTAAGATGACAGTCCAAATTCATCCACTATTCTTTCCATGTTCATTTTATAGTGCTGAAGAAGTGGATAGCTCTGGTTCTTTCTTAATTCCCTCCTGTACATTCATATATTGCTTTCCCTTTGTTCTTCCCCCTGATTACCCCCCAATACACTACTAACTACCTCATTTTCATACCTTTAATCTTGTCAAAAACATAATCACACACCACACACCTAAATAATAAATCCCTAATGAAGCTCTACACTTTTTGTCCTCATGTGCATAGAGTTTGGCATTGTGCACCAATGATGAGTGGCGGTGAATGGCTCTTCAATTCCTATGGCTTGGTGTGGTTACCTCCATGCAATGCTGCTTAAACTAGCTGTGCTAAAGAAACAATGACTTAAATAAGTTTAATGGCACTAATATTAAATATGTCATTTAATATTTATTTAGACTGATGAATGCATCAGTATGCCAATCCATATATGAACTGTTGACATAAATCAATTGAGTATTGTTAATTTTTATACTATACTTCAATGTAGTCATTCCCTCTCACATTTACAAAAATTATCACATGCAATTATTTCTTTTCATCCTGATTACATATGTTAAAAAACTAGATTGAGCTGGATTTGAGCCCTGTATCAGTATCATCTACACTTGGAATAATAGCTCACAGCTGTTACACCAGCTGTCAAAGAGACAGCTATGGACCAGGTGCTTTATTACACTCAGTGATGTCCAAAGGACTGACTGCCCTGCCTGTCTGCTTAGCTTGTTTGCATGGAGGAAGGCAAACCAATAGAAGTATTATTATTTTCTCAATAAAGCAGAGAGCTACATTTGTTCTTTGCTTAACTCTGTGCAGACAGAAAAATCAGTACTAATAGTCCTTAATGTCAAAACATTTATGAAACTACATTTGCAATATTAGCTACATTATGAACATCATAGTATCTATCAGCTCTTTCTACAGTAGCCAATATACATAAGTGCTTCTCAAGTTCAAGTAGTAGTCATTAAATGTGTATCTCACATGTGCAAACACTTTGCCATAGATCACGCAAACCAGTTCCTTATCAGCACACTACAGACAGACCTGATTACCACAAATTAGAATGTTTACTGCACTGTGACCATTCATCCCATTACAATCCATGTAAAAACACAACCAAAGGGAAGTCACTTGTTACTGACTGAACACATATTTACTCAGACACATGTGTGCTCTGCAACCATGCACTTGAAAATGGATATGTCAGTAGTAGTTCCCAAATGTAAAATACACTACAGAAATGAATAGCACACCTGCATTCTTACATCATTTAAACCTTTATACAGACAATACACATTGATAGTCTTGTAGATATATTAATGTGGACATCAATTCTTCACAAAAAAGAAGACGTACCTGCAAAGTTGCATCCATGCTGTTCACAAAATATGTGTGTGTCTGTATATGACAATAACTGCGTAATGTACACAATATACTGAAAAAACAGCTGCATATTTCTCAGTTCTGCTTCATGTATTCCTTACAGCATTTTGCATCTAATTTGAGAAGCTGTCTTTTAAAGTGTACCTGCACATTGGGAACACAACAGGAAATACAAAATCCACAATTTGCACACCACTCTCATAACAGGATATGCTGTTCTCATCATATAAGGATGATGACATCAACTATAAAGACCACTATTACAAGGCAAAAACATACTTCAGGGATGGTGCAATCATAAACTACTGTATTCTGAGAATGGCAAAAAACATGTACATGGGAGTTAAATTACCACAGCAACCACATTGTGTGTTTGTCTCTATGAATGTGTAAGTGTGTGTGCATTGTCAAATGGACATCAGTCTGTATCCTTTTATCATCAACCCAGATCCATGCAGAGCTAATATCTGGACAGTTGTATTTGCCTATTCAGCTATTTCATACAGGCCTACCGACATCATCTCTCAACATCCAGTGATGATGTTATCCACTAGAAATTGTCCAGCAGCAGTGTAAAAGTCAGACATGCTATGGCACTTGCGGTAAGTACTGAGTTCTCTACCTGGTGTAACAACATAGGTAAGGGGTCTAGTATCACAGCAGTTAACTGGTGTGTGTGTGTCTAGTCAGAAGAGTATAAGTCTGTATCATTCTATCAGAAATCCTGTCCAGCAGTGTAAAAGTCAGACTTGTGGTGTGGTGCTTGTGTTAAGTACTGTGCTCTGTCGATAGTTAAGTAGGGATTATAGTCTCACTGCAGTCAGCTTGTGTGTGTGTGTGTGTGTGTGTGTGTGTGTGTGTGTGTGTGTGTGTGTGTGTGTGTGTGTGTGTGTGTGTGTGTTCGTGTGTATTTGTTTGTGTTTAGTTAATTCACATTTGACAGACCATTTTACAATAGTATGTGAGACACTCCTACTTCTTCTCACAAACATGCACTGTTGATGTAATCAGCTATAAAGTGTTTTCTGACACTTTAAATATGTCAGACTTATGCTATGGTGCTTGCATTAAGTTCCATGTTCTGTAGATATTTTGGTAGGGGTTCTAGTCTCACTGGAGTCAACATGTGAGTGTGTGTTTATGTTCAGTTAAGTCACATTTGAGTGACCATTTTAGAATAGCATGTGAGACACTCATACTACCATCTTCTCACAAGCAGACACTGCTGTTGTCAACAGCTATAATGTGTTGTCTGACACTATAAAAGTCAGACTTATGCTGTGGAACTTGTGTTACATACTACATTCTGTAAATAGTTTGGTAGGGGTTCTAGTATCACTGTGGTAAACTGGTGGGTGTGGTCATTCAAAAATCAGTATGCTGTCAATTTTACAATGGTATATGAGTCCACAGCTATAGAAGACACACCTCTGAACATCTTCTTGTAACATATACTGAGGATGTCATCCTGTATGAAGTGCATTCTGACATTATTCAAGTCAAACTAGTGCTATGGCTGTAACATTAAGTACTGTGTTCTCTAGTGCCTGTTGCTAGATATTTATGGGTTCTAATCTGACAGCAGGCAACTTGAATGTGTATACATTCAAATAATATTTTTGAGACAATTTTACACCATGTGACTCAACATCCATGTCAGACACTCATCCAAAGATGATCCTCTCAGCATGCAATGATGCTATCAAACTCCACAAAGTGCAATGTGATGGTGTTAAAGTCAGACATATGTAGTTTAGCTAGTGTTACATTATATGGAATTCAGCTTCTATACCTACAGTGGTGTAATGTTCAAATCAGATCCAATTTACTGTTGTATGTGTGGTTGGTGAAACATTATAGTCACTGTATGAACTTTTGAATTGCTTTTCATTTCAATACTATTTAATAGATCCGTCAACATAGCCCCATGAATCCAACATCCCCCTTTCCCCTCTGGCAACATGACATCCTTCTTGCAGAGGAGTGGAGGGTGTCCCCATTTCAAAGATGTATATACACATCATGAAGTAGTGTCCTTTCATGACCCATTGCAAACCATCTCCAGACCACTCTATGTGTGATTGCCAATTCTGTCATGGGGTGGTACACTTTACATACGGAAAGAGGCAATATGTAATGGTATCAAAGAAATGCACACATCCACACATAGCTGTACTATCTTCCATCACTTCTCTCTCTCTCTCTCTATATATATATATATATATATATATATATATATATATATATATATATATATAGTTATATATATTTTTTTGAGTTTGCTTTAAATGTTATAGTAACATTTATGATTATATGTGATGTTGGTCATTAGCTTAGCAATGACCTATGACTGTATGAGCATTTCACATGTCAGTGTTTATGTCATCAACATGTGTTATGTTGAGGTGTATAGGTACGGTAGCATTACGATCTGTGATGTGAAGTAATGTATTGATGGCCATTGCTGCCATTTCATTACATGTTCCTTTGATAATAACTGTAGTAATATGCCTCCTGAAAACTGTTGACATGTGATGTGATTATGTATAATTTTGGCTTATTAACACATGTGTTTTTGTAGTGGAGTAGATATACATTCTAAGCAGTTCTTATTCAAACATCACATTGAGACATTCTGTATGGCACAGGTGTGCATGAACATACCTGCCATCATTAAATGCTCTGTGATATACATCAATATAACATCATACTGATTACATTGTCACATAAGTCTTTTTTTATCCACATGTTGTCATGCTGTGATATACATGTTGTACTGCTGTGATATAGATAAATATATCACATGGTTTGATTCATCTGCAGTCTTGTATAATTCATTGAATGCAGAATTTTCTTGCTATTCACAAAACGTATTGAGATGGTCAACACCACCATCATGTGACTAGCAGCATGTGTGTTAGTAATTGTTCTGCATGAGCCACAACAAACTCATTTGTAGTGTATTCTTATATGCATTAGGCCACTCAAACACATCTTTTCCATGAAACATATATAGGCATATTTTGTGCAATTGATGTAATTATGTATGACTGGTACAGTTGTATGACTGTGTGAACAGTACCACTGTGTGGCATGTAGGTGTTGTCACAAATCTTTTATTTAAAAAAGTGTGAAATGTTAAGGGGAATACACAGCAAAGCACAGAGCTGTTTGTGGATATCATCAGCTATACTCATTTGGAGAAAATAGACACTCTGGTCACTGATAGATTGACTTACACTTCACCCTCTGTCACCAATGGCATCAGCCAAAGTATACATGCAAACATTATTCAGTTTATATCCTCAAGAAAGCAGGTCATCTGCAGGGTCTCTAGGGTGAAAACTACAGAAGCAAATGGCCCTGACAACATCCTAGGTTGCCTATAGTGTGAATTAAAACCTGACATAAAAGATACAGTTGGATCCCTACTTAAACACAGCTTCCACACAGCATATGTTCTTGCAGAAGAGTGTACAGCAACAGTCATCTGTCTTAATGGGGGACACATCAGCTGATGCACTTACTTATAGACGCATAATCCCGACTGTCCTTATCTGTGAGGCAGACCAACGATTTATCATGAGCATTATCAAAAAGGATATGAGTAATCTCCTGACTGTGCACTAAACCCATGTTTGATTTGTTAAAGCTACATAATGTCTGCTAAATCTGTTTGACATCTTCAAGAAGGTCACCAATGGCATGCATGAAGAAAATACTATCATCCCGTATAATTTGACCTGGCCAAGGCATTTGACACAAATCTACATTCAAGTAATACAGAGAACCTATCTCAAGTGAGCATATAGACTAAAGTCACCATGTGGGTAGACAAATGCATCGCACACAGGACACATTTTGTTGAAGAATGTGAAGTCACCTCTAGCTAGAGTTCAGTGACCAGGTCCACACTTCTGAAGTCTGTACTAGGCCCCTTTCCTGTTCAATATTTAAGTCTCAGATGTCAAGACAAACTTACACATCCTTTGTCTACCTAGCTTTATGGATGACTGCAAATTGTGGCAATCATTGAATCCAAAAATGGTATTAGTATAATGCAGAAAACATTAACACACACACAGGGTTTTTTCCAGAGGCATAGAGGCACAGTAGATGAACAAATATCATGATTAGTTATTTTATGGAAGCAAATGCACAAACTAATTGCATTATAGACAGCACACACCTATGAGCAGACAAGTGATATGTGACCTGGGTACTCAGTTAATAGTAAGCAGACTTTCCACCAGCATGTGTCCAACGTGGTAACAAATCCATTGTATTTAGCACGACTATATCCATGTCATGCAAACCTCTCAACTAGCTAGGATTTCTCATAGTGTAAACAACAGGTATAACACTGTCCCTCTTAATACCTACAAAAGTGGTAATTTTTGAGGAAGGTGTGCTTGATTACCCTTATAGATTACTGAATAATTATTGCTGTTGTACACATGTTCATGCAGGCCATGTATAATAAGCCACAATCCCATATTTTATGTCAATGACACAGATTAATAGTGGTATTATTATGACATCGTCCATGATTTTCATAGTTTCATAGATTCATAGGTAGGTACTAGGCTATTGGCCCTAGGGACTATATAAGCCCAGCCAAAAAGGTACCCTAGCTTTCGCCAACCAAGAAAATTATTTTCCTGTGCCCCTGTTGAGAAGAGCCACAGAGGTGATCCCTGTGGTGAATTTCCTATTTCCCATCCAATCATCAAGATTTTTCTTGAAGAGTGCTAATGATGAGCTTTGTTTGATATAGATAGGGTAGTTTGTTCCAGAGTATGGGACGTTTCTGGGACAAGAATCTATCCCTCCAGCATGTTCTGTTTATTGTGGTGACAAGATTTAGGTCCCTAGAGCATGTAGCTTGGAGGGATTGGGATTTCTTTAAGTGGAGCATGTCCAGCAGCTCAGGGTTTGACATAGCTTTGTATGTTAGGCAGAGATTGCCTCTGAATAGGCAAAATGCAACGGAGTAAAGCTGGAGTTTTTTTGAGACGGTCATTGTAGGGCATCTGTTTGAGGCCAGTAATCCTCTTTGTGAGGTATTTCTGCATCCTTTCCAGTTGTTGTAGATGTCTTGTGAGGTACATTTCAAAAGGGGCGTTGCACTCTATATGGGTCTAATGAATGATGAGTAGAGGGGAACAATGACCTCTTTTTTCCTGGATGAGAACATTTTTGTGATAAGGTGTGCCACATAGAAGGATTTCCTGACTACTCTGGTGATGTGATTATCAAAGGAAAGACTTCTGTCTAAAAGTGTCCCAAGATCTCTTATCACACTTTCGGTGTTAAGTAGACTACCACTTATGTGGTAGCTCATAGCTACAGAGTTTTTACCAAAGGAGAAGACAATGCACTTTTTGGCATTGAGCTTGAAGCCAAGGATTTGACACCAGACATCTGTTTTAGTGAGGCCCATTTGTAGGAAGTCCACATTGTTAGGAGTTTCGATTATAGCTTCTAGTTTGCAGTCATCTGCAAACTTCATTAGCCAAAGACCTTCTGCATTAGCCTGTAGTTCAAAAATGTAGATACCAAACAGGAGAGGACCCAGGACTGAACCCTGTGGTACTCCACTCATCACTGGTCTGAAGTCGGATTTGGAGTCCGTTACTTTCACAATGTGGGTTCTGTCAGTGAGCCAGTTGGCAATCCATCTTGTTACATAGGGATTTATACCTAGTTTAGTGAGTTTATCTATAATTCCAGAGTGGAGGATGGTGTCAAAAGCCTTGGTGAGATCTAGATAGGCTGTGTGAACCACCTTACCCTTGTCTACGGCTTTGATGACTGCTTCAAAGATGTTTGTCAGGTTTAGGAGACATGATCTGCCTTTTTCAAACCCGAACTGGGTGGGATCCAGAATTTGGAGATTACCAATGTCTTTGTTTATAAGTTCCATGATGATACATTCCATGGCCTTGTAGACCAGGCTCGTTAGGCTAATGGGGTGGTAGTTGCCAGATTCTGTGGTGGCTACCCCTTTGTGAAGTGGGATAACCATCACTGTGCGCCATTCAGTGGGCACAAAGCCTGAGGTGAGGCTATGATTGAACAAGGTGCTTAGGTGGGTTGCCAGTTCATTCTGTAGTTCGTGTAGAATGCAACCTGCGATGCTGTCAGGTCCCATGGATGCTGTGTTCTTGGCTTTTGAGAGTGTGGTTTTTACCTGTGCAGCCATGATTACAGAAACTTTGCATTCTTCATGCTTCTGTCAGTTGTTGTCCATGAGATTGTTGCTATGTGTCCTTATTGGTTGAGACCTATGCTGTGATTACATTCATATTCTAGCAACTCATTTTTCACATTTTCACAATATACTCATACCCATATTGTATATACCATCCTTGATAAATGTCCTTTACAGTGATCTTGTCAGGGTGCTTATGTCACAAGCAGTCATCCCTATTGATATGTGACCTTGTGTGACAGTCACATAATATACAATAACTGTGTGATGACATAACTATACCTACCCAGGAGGTACAAATAGCAGTATGTGCTGTATTATGTACATATGTTATTAATGTTCATGCTTCAACAGTCTTGTCTTTGTGGTGTGCATGGATTGATATGCACTTATCTGGTGTACATTATCATGTTTCACTTGTCCTCTTCCCCTTTCTTCATTCCTACCATTCATGTGTGTGGTCCTTTTCAACACATACACTTCCCAAGAATAGTCCATTTATAATGCAGTCTATGTACTCTTGAAGATCACCAAGAAACCTTTATTTCAGTATGCATAGGCATGTTTGTACTGTACTCTGCAGTGCCTATAGTTTCCAATAATGTGTGAGAACTGTATTCATTGCCTTAAATAAAACTATGTAGTCACTGTGGCTGTTTACACAATCACACAGAACTAATTTGCCCATAGGAAAACATGTCTGTATGTCTGAAGGTATTTGTACTGCTTTACATGGTTTCCTTATCCCTGTAAGTTCGATTTGTGGCATGCATATGCAATTAGCACTGCTGCTTGTCTTGCTAGCATATAAACTTTGCATAGGCTTAGCATGAAGCCTACACTGAGTTTATTGCATTCTTGGATGAATTTTTTATAGGCAATATTAACCTGATTAACTGATAATAACTATATATGTTTTTTCATCATGCAAAACACTGGACATTTTAAAAACATAGTCACTAGTATACCTGATAATGATAACCATCCACATTTTCAGAAACAAAGCCTAGTCAGATGGCTGATGGTAAGATTGGCATGTGTGATATCAAAAGAAGCAATTTTGTTTTAAACTAAAACGGAAAATTAAAAGATATGCTTTTACAATGTGCTTATCTATTATATTAGATTAATAGTTTACAAAAGGAAATTTGTGAAAAATGAAAAGTATTTTCTTAATAAACCAGTATTGGGAATTGGCTATGCAAATTAAGTCAAATAATAAAAATAGCAAAAACAAAATAATAATAATATCTCTAGGGTATTTATTTTAACATTTAATAGTTACACTAATAAAATAAGAACAGTAATTAATATAAATGCTGACCTTTTAAAATACAGTATTAATCTGATAGTAACCCCAAATTCAGTTATAGAAAGGATGATAATTTAAAGATCTTATTAGAAAAAAGGCAAGAACATAGTGTATTCGCAAATGATAAATTGGGAATGCATATATGTGGGTGTTGCAACCAATAGAAATTTATCTTAGAAGCTAAGTGCCTAAGTAGTAATAATTTTAAAATAATGTTACTCATTGTTAATTGTGGATTATATGTTATGTTTTATTTAAAAATATGTCAAGCCTACCCTTCACTTTATGTGAGTAAATCTGTGGTTCCTTTAAGGAAACTTATTTATGAATATGGTTTATGATGTTTCCAAACAGAACCAGGAGAAATTATTAGGCACACATGTCTTGGTGGGTAAATATTTTAATGATTTAAAAGATCATAGGCAAAACAAAGCTGTGCATGCAAAGACCCTTATGTAAAAATAAGGCTTTCTTTTAAGCCACATTTTTTAGTAAATCATTACATAGAAACATTCCAATCGCTGAAGTGTAAATTAATTATGCCATACTTAACAGCATTAATATTAATATGGCAGAAGGAGGTATATACATCACTCCTTGGGGCCAGTATAATTAAAACTGCATTAGTGTGAGTATATGGTTATGAAACAATTATTGAATTAACAACTGTTAATTTAACAGGTTTCCAATTAAACAATTGTTTTACTTTGTGCTGTACATGATGTGTTTCTGTAACAGTTAAACCGAAATGGCCTTCACATTTGTTTCCACATTAAAAGAACATAGAATTCATGGGGGTTTGAAGACAGGATTAAGTAATAACATGTAACTTACCTTAAAATTGAAAATTTTACAAAAATACAAGTAAAATGACTGCAAGTCTGAAAATCCTCTATCTGCATGCCTTTCTTCCCCTTGCTGACTAGGTAATAGAGTCTGCTGACCCCAAAGTGGTGCCAGCATGTCAGCAAGAAAGCAAAACTTTCTACAGGGTAACCAGTGAGAGTGGTACATGTTATGGCTATGGAGGGCATTTTTGCAAGGTCTCTTCCTTAAAAAAAGAAAAGTGATAATGCATCTTAAGTGACAGAAAGACATCCAGGGTAAGCAACTATGAGGAAATGTATTTTTATAATAGATAGGCTATTTTGATTTTGATAGTTTGCATATAATTTTAAGGAGCTTTGTTCTATATTTTAAAACAATTGTTTCTTCTTTCAAGTTAGATGAGATGTCTGCAGAAGTTCATGCTCAGCAGTGACATTATATTAAATGCTGAGACTAAAGATGGAGAAATAGAAAAAAGTTATGACTCCTTTGGCTCTAGAAGATATTCCCTTGGGAATAAGTTAGACAAGGTAGAATGAGTTCTTAACTCTGGTTGATATTTTATGGTCAATGCATAGCTTGTTATAAATGCAGTTGCCTAGATCTGTAATAACCATGTCAGCTTTAAGTGGGGTATTATTTTAAATTGCATGAGCAAAGATTATCCTGTTTCCAAAATAAACTACAGTTAATTTTTAGTATTGTATTTCAATTCATGGTCAATCCAGCAGATACTGGACTGATCTAATGCTTATTGGAGTAGCAGACGCTCAACAGGGGAGGAGAATAGCATCCATCCTAAAGTCATTGCCAAGTTCAGTCACTCAACACCTTTTGACATCTGTCTTTATGTTAGAGATGGTGATACTGAAGAGGAGAGATACCAGAACTGAGTCCTGTTGGATACTACTGATTTCCTGTTTTGTTAAAGAGGAACCATCAACCTTCACTGTATAAGTTACACCAGTAAGACAGTTGTCTATGCATCATGAGACATGAGTTCAATTTTAATTTACAAGCTTATTGACAATATCACTATAGTACTGAAGGCTTTTTCAAAGTCCAGGTAGTCAGTGTTGACCGATCAACTGTTGTCTATTATTTCATTATTTATTTATTTAAGTCAAGTCAAAAAAATAGAATCAGGATGAGCAGTGAGTGCATGTGTGTGTGCCTTCTGTGGAAGGTTGGGCACTGTGCTGGCAACTCAACACTGTAAAAACTCCACTGCCAATCTTGAGTGGACAGGTGATCCGCTGTGGTGACTCATAACCGGGAAAAGCCAAAAGAAGAAGTGTTATGCTGTTCACCCCAACTCCATACTAAGGAATACAATAATCAGAATTTGTGCTTGCAAACTGCATATTTATAGTTTTTATCTACGTCATATAATGAGTGCTTAATTTAACAAACAATAGATTCTGAAATCTTAGTCAGACCACTCAGAAGATCATTACAAACAGGCACTGTGTTGTTGGAGATTTGGCTAGGAAATGTGCTTTACAGTTAGCATCCTGAGAATTTGTATATGTTAATATGGGAAGATCAAGGATCTTTGTTACAAGACTATAAGTCTGTGAAGCTTTGTGAAGATATCACTTCAGTTTCTCCCCTTCTCACATTATATCTTGCAGCTCAAAGGTAATGTAAACTGATATATGCATAATGTACTGTCCATGGCTAAACAGTTTGAAGCTGGTAGCCATACATCTCATCTTTCCTGAATTTTACAGAATTTCCACATTTTTGATTTATACTTTTGTACTGTTTCTCATAACATTTTTTGTTTTTTTGGCAATTTATTGAGGTCTGATGTTAATAATTAAGGACAGACATTTGAGCTTCAGAAATCATATCCTTCGGAAAATGCATGCTAATGCAAAACTTGTTATTCTAGTACCCTTCTAAGTTTATAAGAGCAATACTTAAACTTTGTCCCTGATTTTGGGTCTTTGTCAACCCATTTTTTTTGTCTGTCCAGAATTCTTGCACAGAGAGGTTGAGAAGTATGCTGGTAGTACTTCACAGCATGACACTAACCAGGTAACAATGAACCTCTTACATGCATATTTTGTAATACAGTAGATTCCTTTTCATCCAGTCTTGCTTTCACCAGACTCTGCATTAACCGGCCACATTGCCCTGACAACAGATAAGAACAATGATTCTGCTCATACTTCAAAACATCTTGGCTTGTGTTTTTAATCTTAAAACATTAATATATTGAAACAAAATAGACTTACAATTTATAAAATAAAAACAGCAAGTCTGTTTTGTTTCAATATGTATTTTAACATTTTAAGATTAAAAATATGCAGTACATTAAGCTGAGACATTCAGGTTAAAGTGAGACTGAATAAGAGTGACTTACTGTACCACACACGCATGCCAGCGCAGATGTAAACACTAGTGCTAGGAGTTTAAAGTAGCCAAGAGAGAGGGTGTGTGTGTGTGTGTGTGTGTGTGTGTGTGTGTGTGTGTGTGTGTGTGTGTGTGTGTGTGTGCAAGCATATGTGAGAGAGATTTAAGCTACATTAGCTTTTATTCTAGCAAATGTAAACAGTAAGTTAAACATTTTATTAGTTGCTCAGGATCTTTAAGCTGTCTGACCCATTTGTATTCATTTGATTATTGCCTGTTTTAAGGACTAGGGAATTTACGATGTAGCAGATATGTGAATCAGAGATGAGTGCCTTCACCTTTGTGGTTTAGCTGGTTGTCTTGTCGTGTCTTCCCTACCCTAGAAGAAACAAAGTGCCGAGATACAGATACTACGTTTACTTCTGCAGCATGATATCATAGGAATCTGTTGTAGACATCCTCATCATTTTCACAGAAGACATGCTAGAGGAGGCTTTTTGGCTGGTTCAGCTTATCCCTTGGCCAACTCTTCTGACATTTTACTGTATACTCATTCCTGAACCTGGACCTTTGAAGAAAGATACAAATTATGTGCATTTGTGCCATCAGACCATCTACGCTTTGCCTTTTTAGGTTTTAGCATTTTATTTAATTACTTTTTCTCTGTAGTGCTTGTTAGCAGCATTGTTTCCATTTCCTATGTGTTACATGTATTTTTGCACAGGTTAGACTGATTGAGGGTAATAGTTTTTATGGTCTTTGAGTCACTAGTTTTGGTAACAGAGTTAGCTGATAATACTGTGGCTATTGAGCAGCAGTCTGCATATGTTTGTGTAGCTAAGAGAGTACAGTACTGTCATCATGGGCTAATCAGACAAGGTGTCAAGGTATTTTATTAGGTGCTCAGGAAAAAGTTTACATGAGTGACTTTACGTACTTCATTTGTTGCTTGGTAGTAATTTCCAATCATGATCAGTCACGTACTTTCCTTCCGTCTCCCTCTTCATCTCCATCTACAAATCCCTTCCAAAATCTACACTTAAAATAGACATTGCTTGTAGATAGGGATCCAAAGCAATACTGTATTTAAAATCCATCCCTATTTTTGGGCCATAGTATCCCCATTATTTCAGATTTCTTACACTGAGAGGTCAAGAAGTATGCAAACTTCTCAACTGTGTAGGTTTATGCCTCATATTTTTGGCCTATTTGTCATAAAAGTTCTGGCTTTCTAGCAAATCACTGAGGACTGAAATGTAACTTAATACAGTAATGGCAGACATTTGACTTTCAGGCTTCATTTCCTTCAGAAAATGCATGCTAAGACAAATGTTGTTTTTCCTAACAACTTTCTAAATCTATTATAGCAATATTTAAAATCTGTCATTTTGGGGCTGAAGGAATTGTGAGTTTGTTTCAGTACATTTCCAGGGAATTAAGAGTTTCAGTGCATTTCCGAGGGATTACAAGTTTCAATTCATTTCAGGGAATTGTGTTTCAAAAGAAAGAGAAGTTTACTGTTGGTCACCCTTAGTATGTTTTCAATTGTGCAGCTAATTTTGTTTAGCAAATGGCAGTAACTGTTTGTGCTGTAGAATTTGAAAGCAGTGCTAGCAGCATACTGTAATTGCCTTTGGTGCAGAAGGCTGTGGGTTCTATTCCCACATCATGTACTATAGACGGAGTGATGATACTGCAGTGCATTTTGTTTGCTGATTATTTGGTGCATTTTAAGGGGGGAGTAGGGGTTCTACACTCCTAAGTGTACCCTCCTTTGTACGATCTGCCTAGTAACTATGAACCTGTTGATGGTTTGCCAGTTATTCCCTGCTCTTCTATGTTGTCTGTTACAGTGCACTGTACTCTGGGACAACATATTACAGTACTACAGTACTTTGTCCAGAAAGTACACTAAAGTTAAATAAAAGCATTGGTAATTATAGTTTTGAAAGCTCTGAAGCTTACATTTTAGTTAGTGGTTATCTGTGCCTGTGAAATGAACTTGAGCAAGCAGAAATGGAACGTGTTAACTAATGAAATGAAACTAAAAGCATTGGAACAAAGTTATAATGGAGAACCTGCAAATCAGATATGTGCTGAACTGAATGTGAGAAAAAGTATGGTGAATGACTTGCAGAGAAACCGAAAATCACTTCAAGACTTTAGTAAGCAAATAGAATCGGAAAAGGTGGTCTCAAGAAGGCATACTATGAAGAAACCAAAAAATGAAGTTATTGATGATGCATTATGGATCTGGTTCATGCAAGAATGACAAAGAGGAATACCTCTGAGCAGGCTAATTCTGAAGAAAAACGGCAATGCAGTTGCACAAGAAAGTCAACAGCAGAGAAAAATTCATAGCCAGTGAGGGATGGCTTTCACAATGTAAAAAATGCCATGGAATTCATTATTTTGGTGTTTGTGGTGGGAAATTGCCAGTAGATCAAAATGCTGCAAGTGAATTTTCGCAAAATTTTTAGTTAGGGTCTATATTAACAAATCAAAATGTCACTTACCAGAACACCTAATGATCGACACATAATCATCGAAGTACAAAAACTATGAATGGCCACTTAAGCAAATTTTTTCCCAGGGGAAAAAAATTGCTTGGCCATAGTAGGGAACTTGCCCTTTTGTCCACTGTACAGTGATCTCAGAGTTGATATATTTAGTTAGGGGGGTGAAGCTTTCCACTTTCGTAGGGTTTGACAGTGTGTTTGGGTTTTGGTTGGTCAAGCAATTTTTCCCCTGGGAAAAAAATTTGCTTATGTAGCCATTCTTAGTTTATGTAGTTTGACGATTATGTGTCATCATTAGGTGCTCTGGTAAGTGACATTTTGATTTGCTAATATAGACCCAGACATTATACAGAATGAAAACCTTACTCCTGAACAAATCTACAACTTGGATGAAACATGCTTAAATTTTTCCTTCTGTCAAAAATGCTAGCAACATCACAAGAAACATTTGCTACTGGTTTCAAAATGGATAAAGAGACAATTGCTGCTGGGAGTTACAAACTGCCCCTTTTCATTATAGGTAAATCATCCAAGCCCAGAGCATTTAAACATGTAAATGTCAGTGCTCTACCAGTTTACTATAAAGCTCGGATTGGATGGATTCTTTTTTATTTAAAAAATGGCTTTCAACTGAATTTGTTCCAAATATTAAGGCTTATTTGATGTGTTTAAAATTACTGTTAAAGGCTATTCTTCTCCTTGACAATGCTCCAGTTTATCCCACTGACCTATCTTTTGATGATATCAAAGTGACATTTTTCCCACCTGGTGTTACATCTTTGGTGAAACCTATGGATCAAGGTGTGACAGTCTGAAAAAGTGTTGCAGAAACAAACTTCTTTCAGAAATTCCTGCAAGAACTGCTAATGAAGAAGTGGAACTCACTGAAGCCCTTAAGCAAATTAACATTAAGGATGTGATTTACATGTTGGCATCTGCTTTGATGAAATGCCATCATCAATGTTTGTGAAGTCATGGAGAAAACTATTGCCTGATGTTGAAATTTAACTGCAAACTGCAATCTGAATGAAGAAGATCTGACAGACCACAGCAAAACGGCTCTACTAAACAATTTTAAACAATTATCTCAGTTCAAAGACTTGGAAGAAAGGGCCATCGATCAGTGGGTTATAGCTGAAAACATTCTAGAAAATGAAGTGTTAACAGATGATGAAATCACTGAAGCAGTTATTGAAGGAAAAATAGTGGAAGAACAAGAGAACTCATAAGGTATGAGTGGAGATGTTTACAAAAGAATAAGTCACTCAGAAGGAAAGAAAGCTGTTGAAACTGTGTTGAGATACATTGAACAGCAAAACAATTCATCTGCAATTCTTTAAGAAAAAGTGGTGTGATTTTGCTTATAGTTAAAAAAAAAACAAATGAAAATTACTGATTTTTTCAATTAAATAAATAAATGTTTAATAAATATCTAAATGCAACATGCATACTTATTTTTTAATCTGATTTACAACCTATAAATGGTATTTTTTATGCTTTTTCTGATTAACCAGCCATTGATTTATCCAGCCTAAGGTCTGGTCCCAGCGACAGCAAATAAGAGGGAGTCTACTGCATAAACAATCTTCATAACCTCTCAGTATATTTATTGCATAATGGATTCTGAAGACAAATATAATTAATAAATTTGCTCTTTGCAAAGTAGGGTCTACTCATTGCAATAGATAGTAACCCAGTAATTGTTTGTGCATGACAATTTTACTTTACATATTAAGATTAAGTTCACTCTTTTATTTTACCTTTTTAGTATCAGACACAAAAATGGTCTACAATTGAATAGAAATTGTATTACTATATTATTTTCTTATATATGTTTGTGATTCAGGAATTAAATTCATTGGGGTTATACATAGGTTCATAGGCGTTTACTAGGCTAATGACCACAAGGGCCTTTTTAAGCCTAGCCATGCATCCCAAATCTCTGACAAGTTCTGATACCCTTGGTAAGTGTAAACATGGGCCTGAGAGATGAACCATTTACAGGTTAGCTGTGTCCATTAGAGACATAGGTGCCAAACCAGGGATGAATTTCTGGTTTCCCATCCAATTGTCCAACTTGCACTTGAATTGGGTTAGGGAAGAACTCTGCTTTACATGGATAGGGAGCCTGTTCCATAGACATGGTAGTCTCTGGGATACATACTTATCTTTCCATCAGATCTTATTTATATCACAGGCAAGGTTTAAGTCATTAGAACAGGTAATTTTGGTGCTGCTTGTTTTGTGAATATGAAGGAGGTCCATCAGAGTGGGATCTTACAATTCCCTGTATGCCAGGCATAGATCTCCCCGCAAAAGCCTCTAGAGACAGAATATATGGATAAGGCCTTGAGGTGGTCCGTATAGGACATTTTACTTACTCCCTGTATGCTTTTACTGAGGAACCTCTGTGAATGTTCCATTTGTTGGATATGCCTGTACAAACCAAAAGGGGCATTGTACTCAATGATAGGTCTGATGAATGCCGAATACAGTGGAACAATGACTTCCTTGGACTTAGATGCCATACCTTTGTTTAAAAGTTGCACAACATAACATGATTTCCTCACCGCTGTAGACACATTATAGTCAAAGGCTAAATTACTATCTATGAGCGTTCCTAAGTCCCTGACTACTGGCTCAGCTTTAAGGGGTGTGTTGTCAATATGATATTTACCAGGAATGGATAACTTCCTAAAGGATCCTATTATGCATGTCTTGGCATTTAGTTTTAGACCATGGCTTTGACACCAGTTGTTTGTCTGTGTCAGCCCCTCATGTAGAACATTTGTGTCAGTGTGAGATTCAATGACAGCTCCTAATTTGCAATCATCTGCAAGTTTAGTCAGCCAGAGACCACTGACATTTTCCTTAACGTCTGAGAAGTAAATGTCAAAAAGGAGTGGTCTAAGGACTGATCCTTCAGGTACTCCACTTGTCACTGGCTTCTTTGTAGAGGTGGAGTCCCAATTCTAACTTTCTGGGCTCTACATAGGAGCCAGTTGGCTATCCACTGGATGACATATGGGTTTGAACCTAACCTCTTGAGTTTGTTAACAATACTCAAGTAGGATATTGTGTCAAATGCCTCGGCAAGGTCAAGGTAGATAGTGTGAACCATTTTGCCCTCATCCATTACTTTGGTGACCTTCTCAAAGAAGTCTACCAGGTTGAGTAGGCATGATCTGCCCTTGATGAAACCAAACTGGGTTGTGTCCTGTGTCTGGAGGTTTACTTTTTCTACATCCTAAAGTCTAGTATGTTTCGTATAGAACCTAGTTATTTAATTTACAAAGTTATTACAAGACACAGACTAGAAATCAGAAAAAATCTCAAGGCCACTTAAGTGTGAGCAGTGCTGCAGTGCCCAGTAGTATGACTGCAACATAGAGTGTGATTCAGAAACCTGATAAAATCCCATGGAGCAACAGTTCATTAGTAGCTCATTCTCAGGTCTCTGAACTAAACAAATCACTGTTACAGGTAACCAGTCTTGTGTTATCCCAGCCAGCCCTTGTAATGCAGTTGCACAGCAAATTGCAAACACATACACACACACACACACACACACACACACACACACACACACACACACACACACGCACACACGCACGCACGCACACATGCACGCATGCACGCACAAACACACACACACACACACACAGCTTCAAAGTCCTTGCCTCCTACAACAATAAGAATCTTGCTGCTGTCACAGGACTCGATGTGTGCATGCTGTCTTTCCACTTCACTCCTCAACTAATGTGGTAGATCTGTTCTTTGACTCACTCAGCCACCTTACTCTAATCACAGCAAAAGGATCCAAGGAAAATAGCAGGATCCAAGGAAATTGGCTAATAATCAATATAATTTGCATGCAGCTGTAACACAACAGACAGGGACCCTCTTACCTCAATGGTACTGCACCAGTCTCTGAATCAGAAACCTGTATCACCTGAGCAAAACTGTCATAAACAGATTAGTGCACTGTAATTCTGATTTTTGAATGCTTGCCATGCAGAATTCAGCTGGTCTAAAAGACTGTCATCTGTATCTAACAAGTCTGCCAACTCGTCTATTATTTACATGAATCTGAATTTTCTTTCTGGATAGCCCTTTCTAAGTGAGTTAAACTAAATGGTGGTCCAGTTTATGAGGCAGCAAATATACTACAGAAAAAAAAAAAAAATATATATATATATATATATATATATATATATATATATATATATATATATATATTTGGATATAAAAAGTGTACACACCCCTGTTAGAATGCCTGTTTTTTGTGATATAAAAAATTAGACCACAATAAATAATTTCAAAACTTTTCCCACCATTAATGTGACCTGTAACCTGTACAATTCAATTGAAAAACAAACAAATCTGTTAGGGGAAAAAATATAAAAAATAAAAAATGCACAATACGTTGGTTGCATACGTGTGCACACCCTTAAACTAATACTTTGTTGAAGCACCTTTTGCTTTAATTACAGCATTCAGTCTTCTTGGGTGTACATCTGCCATCAATTAAAGAGACTCTGATTAATCCCAAATAAAGTTCAGCTGTTCTAGTAGGATTTTCCTGACATTTGCTCAGTTGCGTGCTACAGCAAAAGCCATGGTTCGCAGAGAGCTTACAAAGCATCAAATGGATCTCATTGTTGAAAGGTATCAGGCAGGAGTAGGGTACAAAAAATTTCCACAGCATTGGATATACCATGGAACACAGAGAAGACAGTCATATAAAAGTGGAGAAAATATGGGACAACAGTGACATTGCAAAGAACTGGATGTCCCTCCAAAATTGATGAAAAGACAAGATGAAAACTGGTCAGGGATGGTGCCAAGAGACCTACTGAAACAATGAAGGAGCTGCAGTAATTTCTGGCAAGTACTAGTTGTATACTATATGTGACAACAATCTCCCATATTCGCCATATATCTGGCCTATGGGGTAGGGTTGCAAGATGGAAGCCTTTTCTTACACAGAAAAACATCCAGGCCTGGCTAAAATTTGCAAAACAGTACATCAAGTCTCCCAAAACGTGGAAAAATGTGTTATGGTCTGATGATACAAGGTTGAACTTTTTGGCCACAATTTCAAAAGGTATGTTTGGCCCAAAAACAACACTTTGCATCACCAAAAGAACACCATCCCCACGGTGAAGCATGGTGGAGGCAGTATCATGCTTTGGGGTTGCTTTTTTTCAGCTGGAACTGAAGCTTTAGTGAAGATGGAGGGAATTATGAACAGTTCCAAATACCAGTCACTTTTGGCCCAATATCTTCAGGTGTCTGCTAGAAAGCTGAAGATGAAGAGGAAATTCACCTTTCAATATGACAATGACCACAAGCATACATCCAAATCAACAAAATAATGGCTTCACCAGAAGAAAATTAAAGTTTTGGAATGACCCAGCCAGACCCTAGACCTAAATCCAGTAGAAAATCTGTGGGGTAATCTGAAGAGGGCTGTGCACAAGAGATGCCCTCGCAATCTGATAGATTTGGAGTGCTTTTGCAAGGAAGAGTGGGCAAATATTGCCAAGTCAAGATGTGCCGTGCTGTAGACTCCTACCCAAGAAGACTGGATGCTGTAATTAAATCAAAAGGTGCTTCAACAAAGTATTAGTTTAAGGGTGTGCACCCTTATGCAACCAGTTTATTGTACATTTTTTATTTTTTATATTTTTCCCCTAACAGATTTGTTTGTTTTTCAATTGAATTGTACAGTTATAGGTCACATTAAAGGTGGGAAAAGTTTTGAAATTATTTATTCTGGTCTCATTTTTTATATCAAAAAAACCTGGCATTTTAACAGGGGTGTGTACACTTTTTCTATCCACTGCATGTTTGAATGCATCCTTTCAGCCACATTTGCGTAATCATCTGTGATGATATAAATATTTTTACACTTCAGTATTTAGACAAATTTGTTAATCTGATAAAAAAATTATCTCTTTGTCTGGTGTTTGGTTTGATGTATTATATTTTGGAATGAAATTCATATTCTTTTGTGAAATGCTCTATGTGAAGCAACTACTTGTTCACACATAATAGCTATATTTACAATATATAAAAAAATGATCTTTGTTATTTCTTGTAGTATTAGTGGGATTCAGATACAGATAATGCTAAGTGGTCATGCACAAGGAGGTGATGATTTGTAGAAACAATGAACGCAAGCATACTGCAGGAGAAATAGTGCTGTATGTATTGTATGCAAATGATTGCGTATTAACATCCAAACGAGTGTTAGCATGCTAATGAGTCTCACTACATATGCAAGTAAAAATACCACTTTTGTGCACCCAGAGAATTTACCTAGATGCATTGTTAATAGTACCAGACATGATCTTGCTAAGCCTAACCATGGGGTATATCACTGAGGATTGGAAATTAGTTGTGTTGGTGCCCCTGCACAAAGGGAGTCCTACCAAAGACCCTGGGAAATTTGAAACTCATCAACCTAACTAGCCTAATTAGCCTCTTAAAATACAACATTAAAAATCTGTTACAACTGGACCCACAATTGTTTGGTTATGTCAAGGACAGATGATGCCTACTCAACTTATTAAACTTCTTTGAGAAGGTAACAGAGGCAGTGGATAGTGGTTACTCAGTCCACACAGCATGACTTCATGTGACCAAGGCCTTTAAAACGTACACAGTTGTAGTCACAAGTTGTGCTTCAGAAACTTAAAAAGTAACAAGGTAATGTTCCACTGGGGTCAGTATGAGGAATCTTCCTTTATGATGTATATTTTTCTGATCTCCATGCCACAAACCCTGCCCTATGGCTAACCAAATCGCTAAGGACTGCAAACTGTGTGTCATTCCCCCCATAGATATAGAAATGGTTCAGCAAGAACTGGTCCTTACAAACCAATGATGTACACACAAAGGATTTAAACTAAATGCAAGAGTACACCACTGTCACCTTTGGGAACAGCCCTCATTTACAGATTACAGCATATCAGTACTTGAATCTATCATGGCAACTGGGTTGACAATGTTTCAGAATGGTCCCCCTGCTCCATCTTGTGGCCTTATACTTGTCTAATGTGTTGAGACCATCTGCACTCTAATCATAGAGGAGGAGTCAAAGGGCATGTCAGTCTTACCTTTTTCTAACACTGTGCTGATGGCAAGTGTTGTGACCTATGAACAGGAGGTCTCAATTCTCCTGTAGCACATCTTACATGTCTTACATGTCCATATGTTATCATGTGTGGCTCTTCCATACAGCTGTACAGTAATATGTCACACCCTTAGGTTCATAGGATGATACTAGGCTACTGGCCCAAAGGCCCTTATAAGCCTAGTCAAGAATTTCACCAGCAGGGACACAGGTGTTATCCCAGGGGTGTATTTTCTGTTTCCCATTCAAAAATCCAGGTTCCTCTTAAAGAGGGCTAGAGAGGTACTCTGCTTAACATGGAGTTGGAGTGTATTCCACAGGTTGGAGAGTCTCTGGGACACAAATCTATCCTGCCAACAAGTTCTATTAATGTCACAGACAACATTTAGGCCTTGCATGTGGCTTGCCTGAATGGACTTTGACTTATGGATATGCAGCAACTCCATCAAGGCTGGGTCTGAGATGACCTTGTATACCAGACACAGGTCACTTCTGAGCAGTCTGTATGAGACTGAATAGAGGGACAGGGCTTTTAGTCTATCTGTATAGGACAGGTGTTTGAGACCCTCCATTTTCCTGGTCAGGAACCTCTTTGGTCTCTCCAGCTGCTGCATGTGCTTGGCAAGGTACATGCTGAAGGGGCATTGTACTCAATAATGGGTCTGAGAAGGGAGGAGTACAGGGATGTTATGACCTCATTGTTCCCGGATGAAATACCCTTACTTATGAGGTGGGCCATGTAGAAAGTCTTTTGTACAATGGAGGCAACTTGGTGGTCAACAGTCAGGTTGCTATCAGCCTGGATTCCCAAGTCCCTCACGACTGCTTGCATGCTTAGTACATTGGTATTAATGTGATAATTTGTGGGGACTCCATTTTCCCAAAACAGATAATGATGCATTTCTTGGCAGTCAGTTTGAAGCCATGCTCCTGGCACCAATCATTAGTTTGGGTAAGGCCCTCTTGGAGGATGTTCACATCACTAGGGTAATTCAAGACAGCACCCAGCTTGCAGTCATCTGCAAACTTGGTCAGCCACAGATCACTGGTTTTGGACTGCACCTCAGAAAAGTATATCCCAAACAGTAGAGGCCCCATGACCAATCCTTGGGGTACACTGCTCATTATGGGTCTACTACTAGAGGTGGCTTCCCCTATTTTGACTGAGTGGATTCTTTTAGTGAGCCAGTTCGCTACCCATCTGGTCACTTATGGGTTGATGCCTAGCTGGGAGAGTTTATCTATTATGCCTGAGTGGGGAATAGTGTTGAAGGCTTTAGCTAGGTCAAGGTAGGTGGTGTATACCATCTTCCCCTCGTCCATGGCTTTGCTGACTGTTTTGATGAAGTTGACCAAGATTAATAGGCATAATTTCCCATTGACAAAACAAAATTGTATGGAGTCAAGCAGTTGGAGGTTGCCAATGTCCTTGTTTATAAGGTCCATGATAATGCATTCCATGGCCTTGCAGATCAGGCTAGTTAGGCTGATGGTCTTATAATTGCCTGGGTCAGTGGACTCTCCACCTTTGTGTAGAAAGATGACAGTGGCTGTCCTCCATTTTGCTGGGATGAAGCCAGTGCTCAGGCTTTGGTTGAATAGGGTGCCTAATACAGCTGAGAGCTCATACCTGAGTTCATGAGGGATGCAGCCAGGGATGTTGTCATGTCCCATGGAGACTGTATTTTTTGCCTTTGTGAGGGCATTAACGACCTGCTCCCTGGTGATGAGGGGAGGGTGGCAGGTGCTGGGAATGCGCTGGTTTACTGATGAAGGACATGGGTGGGGGTGAAGTTTTCACTGAACCTGTCTACCAGCTGGTTGGCTATATCTATGGCATTTGTGTATGTGGTGTTCTTGACCACCAGTCCAGAGCAGATTTGGGTGTTACCTTTCCTCTGTTGTCTGTCAGTGTGAGCCACCCCACACACACAGCTGGACTGTAACTTGTCATGCCTTGTGCTCTGTTAATTGTAATGGTGTGACACTCATAGCTTTATAGTAACTTGTCATGCCCTTGTGCTTCATTAATAATCAGGGTTCCTTCTATTAGATCTTGATATTACAATTAGTTACTTACATGTGTGTACTTACACATATTCACACTTTGCACATTGTTCTTTTTGTAGGTGGATCAGTGCATTTTTGCATTCAATTAAATTACTGTGTATTAAAATATTATATTTTTCCTCCTTTATCATGTTATCCAGAAGTTACTAAACTCTTACATATGAAATAATTTAATTATATGATTAGAATAATAACCAATTCAATCTATGTTAAATTAAACAGTTCAATTTAACTTAAAAAAGATGCAGATGTCACTTTTAATATCTGAAGAGCATGCATGCTCAAGTTTAACCTTAAACCTGACCAGTTACGTCATGTCTGAGCTGTTTAGTTTCGTTATCTGCTACTCTCACTTTCATAAAGAATTTTAATGCAAAGGATTTAATAAGCTCAAATAAGGTCCATCTGAAAAGCTAAAATGATGTATTTTAGCTCACAATCTCACCTGGAAGCCAATAGAGAAATAAGTAAAGATGTTAAACTTATGAAATTAAAGCTCGAGCTCATGTACAGTTTACCTGCAAGTATGCACATATTTAAGCTGTCAAGATAGAACACTAAGATTCAAAATGAGTTAAATAAAAAAGGCACAGGGAAGTATTCATAAATACACATATTTTAACATTTCAGCAGCAACCCCTCAAACCTGTTTCTAGTAAAATCTCAAACATATAGCTATGTTATAGCAACGAGTAAGACAAACACATGAATCAGTTAGAAATCCTTCAATAACTTTAAACGCACTTGTAGAGCTATCCATTCATTTTTTCTCACTATATACTAGATCAATAGACCAAATCAATAGCTACAGTTTATATACCTTAATATTTATCCTAGTACTGTAATTTAATAAATATTATTATATGATATATTCTGTAGAAGGGGTACTATATATCTAAAGTTAATCAACTCTTTTTAATAGCAGATAGAAAGGCCGTAGTACAATATCCTGCATAAACACTTTGACAAGTGTTTTTTTTCTTTTTTAAAAAGCTAAGTTTTGAATAAAATGTTATATAAATTATTATTGTGTTGAGACTATGACAACAACATGAGAAATAAGAATAATAAGCTTTTACCTTTTATCTTTAGAGATGTGACTAAATGAAATTTCCTTTTTTAAGGTTTGAATGTAATATATAAAAAAAAGATATAAAACAAAGACACATTAATTAAAGTATTATTTATCTTTTAGTCTCTTCTTTTTCTTGTCTTCTAATTTCCAGCTGTTTTTCTCTGCTTGACGCTTAAGCGAAATACCAGTCCAGTCCATTTCTTCTGTTTGATCTAAGATGTTATTGGATGTTAGATATGAAACAGCAGATTATAAGGTATCAAAAGTTTTAGTGCCATCAATGAAAAAGATCAGAACAAAATATGTACTTTGAAATGTTTCTTTTTAAGTTCTTTTATTAGTAGTGAATAGTCCTTTCTTCTTAAAATCACTGCAGATGAGTAATCATTATAAAATCTTATAAAGTTATCATTCAACTTAACTGGAGAATTTCTCCATGCTGTTTTTAGTACTAATTCTTTTTCATGAGAAGAGAGAAAACATGATATTATAAATCTTGGGTTTGAATCTATCTTTTTAGAAACAGAAGGAAGAGTCAGTGATCTATGGTCTCTTTCTATACCATGTAAAATGGGATCTGGTAGTTTCAAGATGTTAGGCAACCAGGACGTGAGTAAATTTATCATTCATATTGTCTCCTTTAGTCTTTTCTGGTAATCTATATTTATGCAGATTGATTATTTTAGATCTATTTTCTAGATCATCAATTTTATTTAGTAACGAAGTATTTTGTTTTAGTAAAAATTCAACTTAATGTGCCTCCTCTGTAACACTGCCCTCTAAGTCATTTAGAGTTTCTTCCATGCCAGCAATCTGAGTTTTGTGTTGAATTATCATTTTAACTCCTCTATTTGTTTTGCATTCTCTTCTTTGAAGAAATCCAACTAACTGTCCATTTTATCTATTTTTATAGATAAATCATTCATTGTGGAAAACAAGATTTGATGTTCAATTTTCATTGTCTGATCCTGCAAACTGCTTTTAGAGTAACTCATCCTGAGAAAGTTATCAAAGCCCTTTCTGTAGACATTTTGACAGCAAATTTAGCAAATGAAGAAAACATATTCCAACATAGTCTTGCAAGGACTTTACGTAATATAACCACTCATCTCCTCAACCTCCATGATACTATATAACCCATCAAATAATGCCAGCCCCATTTACCCTTCAACCTGTACCAACATACACCATCTATAAACACCTAACCAAACTTAAACCCACCAACCTAGCAGTAGACAAACTACCGGCCAAATTCCTACAAATAGCTGCCAAAGCCTTTTCCTATCCAATCTCTATAATCATTAAAATATCAGTCTCAATGCAAAAGGTACCACTTCTCTGGAAAATCTCCTACATTATACCAATACACAAAGGGGATCACCTCCACTAACCTAACAAACTACTGCCCTATAGCTATACTTTCCCCACTGGCTAAAATACTGGAAAAAATGTATCCACACCCAGATCCTAACACATCTTCTCTCCAACAATCTTCTTGCCAAAACTCAACACAGATACCATCTCAACCATAGCACTACCACTGCACCCATCCATTTTAGTAACCTAGTAAATATGCAACGCAACAACGGTCAACTAGTGTCTCCAGTTTTCCTTCACTTATCAAAGGCGTTTGATACAGTCTCCAAGTTCTAACATCACTCTCAGAAGTAAAACTAACTACTCCCAATCTATTATAGTTTCAATACTACCTCTCCCAATGCTAACAAGTTGTTCACTGGAAAAACTCCCTCCCCCCCCTACTTCCTCTAAAACTAAGAGTACCCCAAGGATCAATCCTGGGACCCTTACTTTTCACGGTATTTACAAATAATCTTCACAAAGCCACCCCTCTAGCAAACCTGGTTCAATATGCTGATGACGCTACCTTAATCTGCTCTACCCCCACCCTCCACCAACTTCACATCAAGACCCAAGAAGCCTTTACATCCATTGAAGCCTGGCTAACAAACTCCCAGCTAATACTAAATCCTAAAAAGACTCAACTTATACTCTTCCATCCTTCCAAAGCAGCAGTACCTACTCCCCTGTTCTCTATTTCTGCATCAGATAATACTCCTATTCCCTCTGTCATACAAACCAAATTACTAGTGGTAATTATTGATAATACTATAAAATCTGACAAACACATAGCTCATACAACAGTGAAAGTCAACAAAAAATATAGGTACTCTTTACAGATGTAAAAACTTCCTAACCAGCAACAGTAAAGTTACCCTAGCTCGTACCCATCTTCTCACTACCTTACTGTATGCTTCTCCTGTCCTAATAAATCTAAACAAGAGCAATCTAAACATGCTATCAGTATGCTACAACAAAATAGCAAAATTCACCACAAACTCCTCCTACCGCACCCACCACTGTGAAGCCCTAAAACATCTTTCCTGGCTGGAACTCCCAAACTCTTAAGCTCTAAACCAACTTCTTCTGTCTCACCAATACAATACCAACCTGACAAAACTCCAGCCTTACAAGACCTGATCACCCTCTATTCCAATAACCGAGAACTTAGATCCATTAACACAGCACTAATCGCAATCTCCAAAAGCCATTACAGCTCTCGTGACTCTCTGTTTTCTAGCTACATTGCCAAGACTTGGAATCCCTACCACTACAAATCAGGGTACAATCTAACAGAACCATCTTCAAAAAACAGCTTATTTCCCACCTAAATAACTCCTGGACGTGCAACTGCCTAGCACCTGGCTGACATATTCTAACACCTTTCCCCTACCCACTAGCCAACCTCTTCTTTAAAACTCCCATAGACGTACTATATTTTATCACACATTACTTACCAACTCACCACCACCTACTCCCTACTGTCCCCAGTAACTCTCCTCTAGACTAAGTTGAAAAGCTTTCCCTTAAAATGTCAGTGAACCTCATATGAACTTGTCTATATTCTCCTCCATTGAGAAACTGGCTAACATTTTTAGTTTTTCCTTTCTTCTCTTAGCTTCATTACATCTTCATGATTATCTCTACTAAACATACTGTATGAACAGCAATCATATGTTACTACCTGCTATACTTCTAATTGTATGTCTAAACCGCTATGCCTATATAAATATTTTATGCAATCATGTTATTATCTTCTATATTTTATAACTGTATGTCTAAACCACTATGATCATGTAAATATCTTATGTATAGTATGTTAGCAATTGTTCTGAAGCTTTTCTCCCTGGCCTCCGCTGAAAATGGACAGCTTTGTCCAGCCCAACCTCCTCGGTAAACAAATGTAAAGTAAATAAACAAACAAATGTAAAATCAGTGGATATGATAGCTCTACTAGCCTGAGCATTTAAAATTTTCTGTCAGGAATATAAATTAGATAGCAGAGCTAAGGAAAAGTGCTGCTAACCAGCCAGCATCTTGGCCATGCCCCTATGCAGCTTTTTTCCTGAAGTATTGGTGTCATGCTAGTCCTAATAAAAAGTTTGCACCATGGGCACCTTCATGATAAAACATACTGTTCATTTCATGTTACACTGTCATATTGTGAATCTTTCTGAATAGCCCCTTAATATCTGGCCACTCCTTCTTGTGGACATATTGGATGTTGTAGTTGCCACTATAATTGCTGTTCCTGAATAATTCTCTGAACTAATGTTATATAATGTATGTGCTGTCTGATACCCCATCTTGACTGAAATGTCTGGATACTGCACTGCATATGTTTGGAATCAATAGGATTTTCATGCATATCTTGGTGGAATATAATGCTTACTTGACATACAACTTGTTATCTGTGTATTTAGGATAGGGATACGTTTATAAGTCAGGGACCAGATTTGAACATCAGTGCTATTAACTGTCTTAAAGTCTTTATTAACATTTAAGTGATTATAATCTTCAATTAAGAGTTAATTTCTTGATTTGCCAAATTATCTGGTGAAATGTGTTGGGAAGCAATTAAAATATTCAGTTATCTTACAATTTTAAATGGGGTGGAGCACCTTGCAATTTGTGAATTCTCTAATATATATTTTTTTCAGATCTTGAGTGTTTTCCTTTTTAATTTCTCCAAATCTTTTGGGTTTCTAATACTATGATGAGAATGGACCCCATTCCTATGTCCAACTATGATTAAAATTCATGAAACTAGTATTGTCTCACTCTTTGATGTCAGCCAAATGTGCTCTTCATAGCACCTGCAATGTGCCCAGTAATGACTCCTTCTGTAATTCGTATGGAATTACGTGCATTGGTAGCATATCTAAATATGATTGTAAACTCTTTTTTACAAGACCCATTGCTCCCCCTACTATTGGAACTATCTGGCAACCCTTCTTCCACATTGCTCTCATTTCTGCTTGCAAATCCTGATATTTTATAACTTTGTGTCTCTCTGTATGCAGGACCCTGTAGTCACTGGGTGTGGTGATTTCAATGATCAATGCTATTTTTCTCTTCTTTTCTTGGACTACTATATGCGGTTTTCAAGCAGCTATCTTTTAAATTGCTGGAAAAGAATGATCCTATGTGATGTAGACGTCATAATTTTCTATGATGCTTTGCGGCTCATGTTTCCAGTGCTCTTCAGCCACTTCAAAACCATAATGTTTTTACAATCCCCAGTGCAACAGTCTCATCACACTATTATGTCTTTCGGTATACAGTCCTTCTGCCATTACTATGTCACAACCAGCAACAAGGTGTGCAACTATTTCCAGTTTGGTTTTACAAATCTTACATTTGTCTGTCTCTCTCTCATGTTCAATGGACATTGTAAACCGGTGTGTATGTACTCCACTGACTTGAGCCACCAATATTAACCTTTCATCTCTTGGTTTGAATTCACCTCTCTTAACCATTCCTGCATTCATTTCTGATCAACATGAGGTTCTTCCAGAAGTTTTCTATACTTACAGCTATATTTATGTGTTTTCCACATTTCTTGCCTTTTATCTGGTCCTTCACCTTATATTCTTTCTATTGTTTTATGGCACATTCAGTTGCTGCCTGATTTTTATCTACTCCTGTTTGATGCCGATATGCTTCAGCGAGGTTAAGCGGGGAAGTCATCTTAGATTTATTCTCCTCATGTTTCAAAACATTCACTATGCTTGGGTCTTGTAAGGTCAGCAGATATGTGTGGAGTCCAACGATTGTAGATCTATACATGTAATCAATTTCAGGGAGGCCCATCCCTCCTTCAGAAAGGGAAATGTATAATCTTGGTATGCACTGATTTTTATAGCTCATTTGGTAAGAATGAAGCATCTTTCTTGTTTTAATATCTAATTTATCCAACAAATTTGGGGCCAATCAATCATTCCAAAACTGTAAGTTAGGAGAGGAAGGACAAATTGGTTTATAGCCTGGACATTGTTACTAGACGTCAAAGTAGTTTGCAGGATTAATCTAAGTCTTCTGAAGTATTCCTTACTAAGTTTTAGATGCATTTGTTCATGTTTTATTGCTGATTCTTCCTCAATTCCCAAGTATTTGTACACTCCCTCTTACTCAAGTTCTTTTATATCACATTCTTGTCACAAACTGATGTTTTCCTTGTGCTGCAGTTTTCCTGCTTTAAAGGTTGCTTTTGCACACTTATCAAGGCCAAATGAAATTCTAATATCATCTGAAAAAGTTTTGACAACCTGCAGCTGTATTTTCAGTTTCTCATCTGATGAGCTATACAGTTTGAAATCATTGAAAAAGAGAAGACTACATATCATTGCTGGAGCCTTCCTGTGTCCTGAAAGAGTGCTCTTTAAACTATCTGGAGAGATGCAGAGCTGAGTATATTTTTCTGGCACTTCAGAGTTGTGTACTGGTAATTGTTTGACTAATTTTATATCATTGCTAGCTGACTTCAGAGTTGTGCACTGTTATTTTTGCTTCACTGTATATTTTTTCAGATCTCTGCTGAAGGTGTTTTTCCCCCCTCCCCCTATTTCTCTGTGTCTTAAGTTGGTATAACTGGTTTTACATCCTGAGTGTTATCTGACCATCTCAAGGATTACTTGCATAAAGTTAGACCTTCTTAGTAAAAAAGTATGCATATCATTGCTGGAACCTTCCTGTGTCCTGAAAGAGTGCTCTTCAAACTATCTGGAGAGATGCAGAGCTGAGTATATTTTTCTGGCACTTCAGAGTTGTGTATGGTAATTGTTGTATGACTAATGTTATATCATTGCTGGCTGACTTCAAAGTTGTGCACTGTTATTTTTGCTTCACTGTATAGTTTTTCAGATCTCTGCTGAAGGTGTTTTCCCCCCCTCCCCCTATTTCTCTGTGTCTTAAGTTGGTATAACTGGTTTTACATCCTGTGTGTTATCTGACCATCTCAAGGATTACTTGCATAAAGTTAGACCCTCTTAGTAAAAAAGTCTGCATATCATTGCTGGAGCCTTCCTGTGTCCTGAAAGAGTGCTCTTCAAACTATCTGGAGATATACAGAGCTGAGTATATTTTTCTGGCACTTCAGAGTTGTGTATGGTAATTGTTGTTTGACTAATTTTATATCATTGCTGGCTGACTTCAGAGTTGTGCACTGTTATTTTTGCTTCAGTATATAGTTTTTCAGATCTCTGCTGAAGGTGTTTTCCACCCTCCCCCTATTTCTCTGTGTCTTAAGTTGGTATAACTGGTTTAACATCCTGTGTGTTATCTGACCATCTCAAGGATTACTTGCATAAAGTTAGACCCTCTTAGTAAAAATGTCTGCATATCATTGCTGGAGCCTTCCTGTGGCCTGAAACAGTGCTCTTCAAATTATCTGGGGATATAGAGAGCTGAGTATATTTTTCTGGCACTTCAGAGTTGTGTACTGGTAATTGTTGTTTGACTAATTTTATATCATTGCTGGCTGACTTCAGAGTTGTGCACTGTTATTTTTGCTTCACTGTATAGTTTTTCTGATCTCTGCTGAAGGTGTTTTCCTCCCTCCCCCTATTTCTCTGTGTCTTAAGTTGGTATAACTGGTTTTACATCCTGTGTGTTATCTGACCATCTCAAGGATTACTTGCATAAAGTTAGACTCTCTTAGTAAAGTCTGCATATCATTGCTGGAGCCTTCTTGTGTCCAGAAAGAGTGCTCTTTAAACTATCTGGAGATATACAGAGCTGAGTATATTTTTCTGGCACTTCAGAGTTGTGTACTGGTAATTGTTGTTTGACTAATTTTATATCATTGCTGGCTGACTTCTGAGTTGTGCACTGTTATTTTTGCTTCACTGTAGAGTTTTTCAGATCTTTGCTGAAGGTGCTTTTCCCCCCTCCCCCTATTTCTCTGTATCTTAAGTTAGTATAACTGGTTTTACAACCTGTGTGTTATCTGACCATCTCAAGGATTACTTGCATAAAGTTAGAACCTCTTAGTAAAAAAATCTGCATATCATTGCTGGAGCCTTCCTGTGTCCTGAAAGAGTGCTCTTCAAACTATCTGGGGATATACAGAGCTGAGTATATTTTTCTTGAACTTCAGAGTTGTGTACTGGTAATTGTTGTTTGACTAATTTTATATCATTGCTGGCTGACTTCAGAGTTGTGCACTGTTATTTTTGCTTCACTGTATAGTTTTTCAGATCTCTGCTGAAGGTGTTGGTTTTCCCATACCCGCCCTACCTCTTCCTGTGTTGTTGTTTAAATTTGGAGGTTTTTGCAGTTGTCCACCCCCACTTTAGATTTGTCTGGGACACTCCCCCCAGTCCCATCTTTTTACCTCATTCTACCTAATAGACTCCTTCTGCATTGTTTTTAGTCATTTTTAATTTAATTGCATTTGTTAAACTGTTTGGTCTAACATTGCTACATACTCAAGTGTGCTAGCTTGCACTGCATTTGAATTGTTTTGAATGCTGTTTTAGCTACTTTTCTGCATATATATAAAAAAAAAATATATATATATATATATATATATATATATATATATATATATATATATATATATATATATACCTTTCCTGTAACTAGTGTAGTCCAGATTCAGATTTGCTGTATCCAGGACTGTATGTAAGTTTCTGAGACCTACCCCTCAAGCTTTCTGTGTTGGAGGGAAGCCTTCTAGCTTATCAGTGGGAGTGGTAAGCAATAGATAACCTATCTACCACATAAGGAGTGGTTCTGGCCCAGAAATTGTAGTTATTGGCCATTTGGGCAGTTTTTCCACTCTCTCAACTTTCTGATTTAAAAGCCCACATTTGCACTTGTTTCCCCCTTTCCTGTAACTAGTTTAGTCCAGATACAGATTCTTACTTTTAGCACTTGAATTTGCTTATTTGTGATCAGCACTTGTTCAGAACTTGTAAGCACTAAATAACCTACTAATTACTACAGCACTCAACCTTCCTCATTACCTAGAGGAAAACAGTTTTGGCACTTATTTTCCTCACTTGCTTAGAGAAAAACAGCTCTTGTACTCAATTTCCTCACTTATCTAGAGGAAAATAGTTTTTTTATTCAGGCATGTCCAAGGGTCAGCTCCCAGTGTTCTCTCCTGTTTATCTGATGAATCTGGGCATCTTGGGGCAATGTAGAAATTGCCTCATGTACACAGACAACCCTCTCCTCCTACCACCCAACACTACAACCTGTGAGAGATGTACTTATCTAGCCAAACTGGAGGTAAAGCTCTCTCCAATCAAGACTGAGCTTGACAGTCAAGAGGAGAAGGTAAACACTTGCACCACAACACACTCATCACATAGTTTCATAGTTTCATAGTATAGTACTAGGCTATCTGCCCTGGGGCATTTGTAAGCCTAGCCATAGTGATGTGGCTTTTGCCACCCCATGAAATGGTACAAAAATGTACAGAATAAATCTAGAATACTGTGCCTCTGTCTAGCAGTGACACAGTGAAGGTCCCCTTATATAATAGAATTAGTTTACTGTGCCCCTGTCTAGCAGTGACACAGATGTGACCCCTGGGGTAAACTTACGATCTCCCATCCACTCATCAAGATTTCTCTTGAAGAGAGTCAGTGAGGGGCTCTGCCTAATACGAACTGGGATCCTGTTCCAAAGCATGGGAAGCCTCTGGGTTATGAATCTATCCCTCCAGCATGTCCTATTCATACTTGTGCCGAGGTTTAAGTCTTTAGCTCTCGTGGTCCTGATGGATTTGGATTTTTTGAGGTGGAGCATGTCCATCAGATCCTGATTGGACATGGCCTTGTACGTCAGGCAGAGATCACCTCTGAGCAGGCGGTATGCTACTGAATAGAGCTGAAGCTTCCTTAGTCTGGCAGAATAAGACATATGTTGGAGACCCTTGATCCTTTTGGTGAGGTACTTTTGTGGTCTCTCCAGCTGTTGCAAGTGCCGGGTGAGGTACATACCAAATGGGGCATTGTACTCAATCATGGGTCTGATGAGGGAGGAATAAAGGGGTACAATAACATCCTTTGATCTGGATGTGAAACCCTTCATGATGAGGTGTGCAAGGTAGAATGTTTTTCTAACCACTTTGGCAACGTGGGTGTCAAATGAGAGGTCACTGTCTACTTGGGTCCCTAGGTCTCTGATTACTTTTTCCCTACTCAGTGGGTTGCTGTCTATGTGATAATTTGTGGATACTTTGTTTTTTCCAAAAGGGATGACTATACATTTTTTGGCATTTAATTTAAGGTCGTGACTACGGCACCAGTTGTCCGTTTCAGTGAGGCCTTTTTGTAGGATGTGTGTATCTGCTGGTGTATCGACTATGGCACCTAGTTTGCAGTCATCTGCCAACTTTGTCAGCCACAGCCCTCCCATGTTTGCTTTAACATCTGAGAAATAAATGCCAAACAAGAGGGGTCCCAGGACAGATCCCTGTGGGACACCATTTGTGACTGGCTTTGAGTCTGACATTGCTCCAGCGATTTTAACTTTATGGGTTCTGTCCTTTAGCCAGTTTGCAAACCATCTAGGACATAAGGGTTTACTTTTAAGCTGTTTAGCTTATCTATGATGCCTGAGTGGGGTATTGTGTCGAAGGCCTTAGCCAAGTCCAGGTATGCTGTATGGACTGCTTTGCCCTCATCAATGGCTCTAGTGACTGTTTTGAAAAAGTCAACCAGGTTTAAAAGGCAGGATCTGCCCTTTACAAAGCCGAACTGGGTGGGGTCAAGCGTCTGTAGGTCCCCTATGTCTCCGTTTATGAGTTCCATAATGATTCTTTCCATAGCTTTGCAGACCAGGCCAGTCAAGCTTATGGGGCGGTAGTTTCCAGGGTCTGTAGAGGCACCCCTCTTGTGGAGTGGGACCACTGTTGCTGTACGCCAGTGTTCAGGTACATATCCCGAAATAAGGCTAAGGTTAAATAGCATTTTTATGTGTGGGTTTAGCTCCTCTTGGAGTTCACGTAACACGCACCCCGGGATACCGTCAGGTCCCATTGATGCTGTGTTTTTTTGCTTTGTTTAGGGCAGTTCTCACTTGGACATCTGAGATGACAGGGAGATTACATTCATCTGGGATAAGTATTTCTTCTTTTGGGGGTGAAGGAGGCGAGAAATTTGCACTGAACCTGTCAGCCAGAATGTTAGCAATATCTGTGGGTTCAGTGTATTTTTTGTTGTTGTGAACCAACTCTGAGCATATCTGAGGGTTTCCTCCCAGGTTTCTAACATAGCTGAAGAAGGCTTTGTGGTTATCTTTAGTGTCCTTAGCGATTTTTCTCTCAAAGTTTGCCTTGGATGTTTTTATGAGAGAACGTAGTTTTCTGCTAATGTTGATCAGAGATGTCTTCCCTTCATGGGATTTCACTCTGACATGCAGTAGCGTCCTTCTTTTGTTATACAATTTGTTTATGGCTGAGGTCCACCAGACAGGATGCTTACATTTGGTGGAGAGGGACTTGGATTTGTTTGGGATTGCATGATCCATGCATTCTTGGAGATGTCCATAGAAAGCATTTGTGAAGGATTCGACATTGTGGGATGTGGTATCCACTGGCACAGTGGGCTTAAAGGATACCATCACATATTATCACAGTCTTAAGAAGAGTGAAGTCTGCTTTTGAGAAGTTTTTCACTGTGGTCTTTTGTGCTGAGGGTGGAGGTGGGATATGTATATCCAGGGTGATTAGTTTGTGGTCAGATCTCACTAGTGAGGGGTATACTTCTGGTGTGGAGCATTTTGTCCCCATGTTTGTGATGATCAGGTCTAGTATATTATCTCCCCTAGTGGTAGAGGTGACTAGTTGTTCCAGTGCATTTGAATTTATGAATTCCAGGAACCTTTGGGCTAGGGTATTAGGGCTAGAATAATGTACCCAATCTATGTTAGGGTAGTTGAAGTCTCCCAGTATGATGGTATTTTGTGATACATTCATATCCTCCAATGTCTTCAGGAAGGCTGAGTGGGGTTCTTGAGATTGGGAGGGTGGTCCGTAACATGCTACTAGTTGTATAGCAGTTTTGCCTATGGTTAGTTGCACCTGTATTGCTACTAACCTGGAGGTGTGGGTGTCCTTTATGAATATGGACACTCCCCCTCCCTTTGTGGTTCGGCCCGGGTTTTGGGGCCAAAAAGCATGATACAAGGTATAGCCTGGATGCGCTGGGGTGCTCTCAGGAGCCTTGAACCAGGTTTAAGTTACTGCACAGACGTCAATGTTCTCCATGCTGAGGAGTGCATCAAGTGCCTGCATCTTGAGATTTAGACTTCTGGCGTTGAGCAGCATTACCCTTAGTTATTTCCATTTTGTTTTCTAAGGAGGTGGGTTTGTCTTTTGAGCCTTGCCTAAAAAAGGCACTATGGGGGTGGCAAGAGCCTTAGCCAATATCCGGAAGCCCAGTGGTGACAGGTGTAAGCCATCCCTTGCGAAGCAGCGTGGCTTGTCCAACATATCATACCAGGCAGACAGACATTGGATCCCCTTAGAATGACACCAGTACTTGAGCCAATTGTTAAAGCTGATCATCTTGTCTTTGTATTGTGGTATCATTCTTGGTGAGGGCAAGATGCTGCTCAGGGTCAGGGTCATACCAGCCTGGGCTACATAATTGGAGAACTCCTCTATGTCTCTTTTCATGTAGTCCAGGGAGGTACGTCTCAGGTCATTCACACCAGCATGGATAATGACGGAGTCATATTTGTACTTGCTTTGGAGTGACCTGAGTGCATGTGTTATGTGGCGGATCCTAGCTCCCGATAGACAGCTCACAGTCACCTTCTCCTTGTTCAGCCTGGTCAGTGGGACATCAGTGTGTCTGACTATGGAGTCACCTATTACTAGTGTATCAGGCAAGGTGTTTGGCCTTAAGGGCTGCGATTGGTCGACACACTGATTTATTGAAGTATGTGTTGCATGTGTTTTGTTTTGAGGTGGTGGATTTTTGGATGTCTGCTTTGGGAGCCTCTGTTGGTTTGGTAAGTTTTTTATTAGAGCCTCCGAGTATGTCTTTGTGTTTTTATGTGTTTGGTTTGCAGTTGTGGTAGGTCTATGTGGGACTGGGATTGTTGTGTGTGTGGTTGCCATCTCCTCCTGTCTGGTCATGCCAGCCCTGAGTTGAGAGAGTTCAGCCTCCAGTTTGGCTATATAGTTGCATCTCTCACATGTATTTGTGTTTGTTGGGAGGAGGAGAGGGTTGTTTGTGTACATGAGACAATTGTAGCATTGTCTCAAGATGCCCAGATTGACCAGCTGAACTGGAGACGACGCCAGTAATCTACCACTCGACATACTAGAACAGTATAAGGGAGTGGTATACCTTTAAGGGAAGTGGGTATTCACAGGGGTGGTAAGTAGATGTAGTGCTTTACTTAGTACGAGAGTGCTTACTTAGTAGGGAAGTATTGAGAACAAGTACTAGGCTTATAATACAGTGAGTAGTCTGGTTATACTAAGAGTAGAGCTTCCTTAAGGGAAAATTTGAAGAACAGACTTGGCGGAGCCAGAAAAAGTTTAACCTTGTTTAACCGCGCTGCTATCGCATCTGATCGCAAAGCCATGCAAACGCGTATTTTAAACAGTGAACTACAAAAGAGCTGGAAATGGTCCCAAACAACCAATTACTACAGCTTCTTGTGCTGAGGTCACTTCCCCCAAGGACAGGTAGGCTGCTCAAGGCTCCCCACTCCCACTGGTGAGCAAAGAAACTTCCTTCTATCCAAGTAAGGAAATGGACAACACAGGAACTACACCACAGCCCAGAATACAGCAATGCCTGTAAACTGGTCTAAACTAGTCGAGGAAGGCGGGAAAACAAAGATTATTTATTTTTTTGTTTTTGGTAGAAACACACAGAAAATGCAGAAACAGTGATAAATTAGTTACACAGGCTAGCACACTTTAGTGGGCAGCCTCCACAGTTAAATTAAACAAACAAGCAAGCAAACTTTCGATCAAATTCGACTAAAATGTAACTTTAAGTGCAGATTTTAAAATAATGCAGCAATCAGTTAAAAAACATTTCAGGCTAGTTCAAGGTAAGCTACAGAAGCTATTTGAAGTGAAAAAAAAGCAAAGATACTTAAATCCAGAAGGTAGTCGCTTTTCTGAGTTGCCTGCTGCTAGGACCACTCTGTAAACCCACGTGGAGCTTGTCTGAGCAGTATAGCCAGAAAAAAACGCCCAGAGGCTGATTTTAAACAGTGAACTACAAAAAAGCTGGAATTGGTCCCAAACAACCAATTACTACAGCTTCTTGTGCTGAGGTCACTTCCCCCAAGGACAGGTAGGCTGCTCAAGGCTCCCCACTCCCACTGGTGAGCAAAGAAACTTCCTTCTATCCAAGTAAGGTAATGGACAACACAGGAACTACACCACAGCCCAGAATACAGCAATGCGTGTAAACTGGTCTAAACTAGTCGAGGAAGGCGGGAAAACAAGGATTATTTTTTTCTTTTTTTCTTTTTTTGGTAGAAACACACAGAAAATGCAGAAACAGTGATAAATTAGTTACACAGGCTAGCACACTTTAGTGGGCAGCCTCCACAGTTAAATTAAACAAACAAACAAGCAAACTTTCGATCAAAATCGACTAAAATGTAACTTTAAGTGCAGATTTTAAAATAATGCAGCAATCAGTTAAAAAACAGTTCAGGCTAGTTCAAGGTAAGCTACAGAAGCTATTTGAAGTGAAAAAAAAAGCAAAGATACTTAAATCTAGAAGGTAGTCACTTTTCTGAGTTCCCTGCTGCTAGGACTACTCTGTAAACCCACGTGGAGCTTGTCTGAGCAGTATAGCCAGAAAAAAATGCCCAGAGGTGGATTTTAAACAGTGAACTACAAAAGAGCTGGAAATGGTCCCAAACAACCAATTACTACAGCTTCTTGTGCTGAGGTCACTTCCCCCAAGGACAGGTAGGCTGCTCAAGGCTCCCCACTCCCACTGGTGAGCAAAGAAACTTCCTTCTATCCAAGTAAGGAATGGACAACACAGGAACTACACCACAGCCCAGAATACAGCAATGCGTGTAAACTGGTCTAAACTAGTCGAGGAAGGCGGGAAAACAAGGATTATTTTTTGTTTTTGTTTTTTTGGTAGAAACACACAGAAAATGCAGAAACAGTGATAAATTAGTTACACAGGCTAGCACACTTTAGTGGGCAGCCTCCACAGTTAAATTAAACAAACAAGCAAGCAAACTCTCGATCAAATTCGACTAAAATGTAACTTTAAGTGCAGATTTTAAAATAATGCAGCAATCAGTTAAAAAACAGTTCAGGCTAGTTCAAGGTAAGCTACAGAAGCTATTTGAAGTGAAAAAAAAGCAAAGATACTTAAATCCAGAAGGTAGTCACTTTTCTGAGTTCCCTGCTGCTAGGACCACTCTGTAAACCCACGTGGAGCTTGTCTGAGCAGTATAGCCAGAAGAAACGCCCAGAGGCTGATTTTAAACAGTGAACTACAAAAAAGCTGGAATTGGTCCCAAACAACCAATTACTACAGCTTCTTGTGCTGAGGTCACTTCCCCCAAGGACAGGTAGGCTGCTCAAGGCTCCCCACTCCCACTGGTGAGCAAAGAAACTTCCTTCTATCCAAGTAAGGTAATGGACAACACAGGAACTACACCACAGCCCAGAATACAGCAATGCCTGTAAACTGGTCTAAACTAGTCGAGGAAGGCGGGAAAACAAGGAATATTTTTTTGTTTTTTTTTTGGTAGAAACACACAGAAAATGCAGAAACAGTGATAAATTAGTTACACAGGCTAGCACACTTTAGTGGGCAGCCTCCACAGTTAAATTAAACAAACAAACAAGCAAACTTTCGATCAAAATCGACTAAAATGTAACTTTAAGTGCAGATTTTAAAATAATGCAGCAATCAGTTAAAAACAGTTCAGGCTAGTTCAAGGTAAGCTACAGAAGCTATTTCAAGTGAAAAAAAAGCAAAGATACTTAAATCTAGAAGGTAGTCGCTTTTCTGAGTTCCCTGCTGCTAGGACTACTCTGTAAACCCACGTGGAGCTTGTCTGAGCAGTATAGCCAGAAAAAAATGCCCAGAGGTGGATTTTAAACAGTGAACTACAAAAGAGCTGGAAATGGTCCCAAACAACCAATTACTACAGCTTCTTGTGCTGAGGTCACTTCCCCCAAGGACAGGTAGGCTGCTCAAGGCTCCCCACTCCCACTGGTGAGCAAAGAAACTTCCTTCTATCCAAGTAAGGAAATGGACAACACAGGAACTACACCACAGCCCAGAATACAGCAATGCCTGTAAAATGGTCTAAACTAGTCGAGGAAGGCGGGAAAACATGGATTATTTTTTTGTTTTTTTGTTTTTTGGTAGAAACACACAGAAAATGCAGAAACAGTGATAAATTAGTTACACAGGCTAGCACACTTTAGTGGGCAACCTCCACACTTAAATTAAACAAACAAACAAGCAAACTTTCGATCAAATTCGACTAAAATGTAACTTTAAGTGCAGATTTTAAAATAATGCAGCAATCAGTTAAAAACAGTTCAGGCTAGTTCAAGGTAAGCTACAGAAGCTATTTCAAGTGAAAAAAAAGCAAAGATACTTAAATCCAGAAGGTAGTCGCTTTTCTGAGTTCCCTGCTGCTAGGACCACTCTGTAAACCCACGTGGAGCTTGTCTGAGCAGTATAGCCAGAAAAAAAATGCCCAGAGGCGGATTTTAAACAGTGAACTACAAAATGCTGGAAATGGTCCCAAACAACCAATTACTACAGCTTCTTGTGCTGAGGTCACTTCCCCCAAGGACAGGTAGGCTGCTCAAGGCTCCCCACTCCCACTGGTAAGCAAAGAAACTTCCTTCTATCCAAGTAAGGTAATGGACAACACAGGAACTACACCACAGCCCAGAATACAGCAATGCCTGTAAACTGGTCTAAACTAGTCGAGGAAGGTGGGAAAACAAGGATTATTTTTTTGGTTTTTTGTTTTTTGGTAGAAACACACAGAAAATGCAGAAACAGTGATAAATTAGTTACACAGGCTAGCACACTTTAGTGGGCAACCTCCACAGTTAAATTAAACAAACAAACAAGCAAGCATTCAATCAAATTCGACCAAAATGTAACTTTAAGTGCAGATTTTAAAATAATGCAGCAATAAGTTAAAAAACAGTTCAGGCTAGTTCAAGGTAAGCTACAGAAGCTATTTCAAGTGAAAAAAAGCAAAGATACTTAAATCCAGAAGGTAGTCACTTTTCTGAGTTCCCTGCTACTAGGACCACTCTGTAAACCCACGTGGAGCTTGTCTGAGCAGTATAGCCAGAAAAAAATGCCCAGAGGCGGATTTTAAACAGTGAACTACAAAAGAGCTGGAAATGGTCCCAAACAACCAATTACTACAGCTTCTTGTGCTGAGGTCACTTCCCCCAAGGACAGGTAGGCTGCTCAAGGCTCCCCACTCCCACTGGTGAGCAAAGAAACTTCCTTCTATCCAAGTAAGGTAATGGACAACACAGGAACTACACCACAGCCTAGAATACAGCAATGCCTGTAAACTGGTCTAAAGTAGTTGAGGAAGGTGGGAAAACAAGGATTTTTTTTTGTTTTTTTGTTTTTTTGGTAGAAACACACAGAAAATGCAGAAACAGTGATAAATTAGTTACACAGGCTAGCACACTTTAGTGGGCAGCCTCCACAGTTAAATTAAACAAACAAACAAGCAAACTTTCGATCAAATTCGACTAAAATGTAACTTTAAGTGCAGATTTTAAAATAATGCAGCAATCAGTTAAAAACAGTTCAGGCTAGTTCAAAGTAAGCTACAGAAGCTATTTCAAGTGAAAAAAAAGCAAAGATCCTTAAATCCAGAAGGTAGTCGCTTTTCTGAGTTCCCTGCTGCTAGGACCACTCTGTAAACTCATGTGGAGCTTGTCTGAGCAGTATAGCCAGAAAAAAATGCCCAGAGGCGGATTTTAAACAGTGAACTACAAAAGAGCTGGAAATGGTCCCAAACACCCAATTACTACAGCTTCTTGTGCTGAGGTCACTTCCCCCAAGGACAGGTAGGCTGCTCAAGGCTCCCCACTCCCACTGGTGAGCAAAGAAACTTCCTTCTATCCAAGTAAGGTAATGGACAACACAGGAACTACACCACAGCCCAGAATACAGCAATGCCTGTAAACTGGTCTAAACTAGTCGAGGAAGGCGGAAAACAAGGATTATTTTTTGTTTTTGATAGAAACACACAGAAAATGCAGAAACAGTGATAAATTAGTTACAAAGGCTAGCACACTTTAGTGGGCAGCCTCCACAGTTAAATTAAACAAACAAACAAGCAAACTTCCGATCAAATTCGACCAAAATGTAACTTTAAGTGCAGATTTTAAAATAATGCAGCAATCAGTTAAAAAACAGTTCAGGCTAGTTCAAGGTAAGCTACAGAAGCTATTTCAAGTGAAAAAAAAGCAAAGATTCTTAAATCCAGAAGGTAGTCACTTTTCTGAGTTCCCTGCTGCTAGGACCACTCTGTAAACCCACGTGGAGCTTGTCTGAGCAGTATAGCCAGAAAAAAAGTCTCACTAAATCTACACCACCAAAATCCACACATAGAAACACAAAAACATTTTTGGAGGCTCTCAGTAATAATCTGCTCAAGCAACAGAAACCTCCATAGCAGAAATGCAAGCAACCTCCACCCCCCAACACAATCCAAATGAGACATAGCCCGCAGACTCAGTGTGCCACTCAACCACAGCCAATAAGGCAAAACAACATACCCAACACACTAGTCATAAGTGACTCTATAGTCAGGCACACTGATGTCCCACTCACCAGGCTAAACAAGGAGAAGGTTACTGTCAGCTCCCTGTCAGGTGCCAGGATCCGCCACATAACCCACACACTCAGGTCACTCCACAACAAGTACAAATATGACTCTGTCATTGTCCATGTTGGTGTGAACGACCTGAGAAGTACCTCCCTGGACTACATGAATAGAGACATGGAAGAGGTCTCCGATCTTGTAGCCCAGGCAGGTATGACCCTAGCCCTGTGTAGCATTCTGCCATCACCCAGAATGATGTCGCAGCACAAGGACAAAATGATTGACTTCAACAATTGGCTAAGCTTCTGGTGCCATTCTAAAGGGATCCAGTGTCTGTCTGCCTGGGATGACATGGTCGACAGACCACGATGCTTTGCCACAGATGGCCTGCACCTGTCACCCCTGGGATTCCGGATACTGGCTAAGGTTCTTGCCACCACTATAGTGCCTTTTTTAGGCAAGGTTCAAATGACAAATTCACCACCATAACAGGAACAGGCAAGCAAAAACTGAGGGTGATGCTACTCAATGCTAGAAGTCTAAATCTCAAAATGCACTCACTCAAGGCACTCCTTAAAATGGAGAACATCGATATCTGTGCAGTGACTGAGACCTGGTTCAAGGCTCCAGAGTGCACCCCTGCACTACCAGGCTATAACTCATACCACACTTTTTGGCCATGTAACCTGGACCGGAACACCAAAGGCGGAGGTATGTCCATATTCATTAAGGATATCCACACCTCCAGGCTAGTTGCTCAGCATAATGCAGCCGAGGTTATCCAAGTGCAACTAACTCTGGACAAAACTGCAATCCAAATTGTAGCTTGCTACAGATCACCCACCATGCCCCAGGATTCCCACTCCTCTTTTCTTGATGTACTGGAAAATATTAGGGTTCAACCAAACACCCTAATAATGGGCGATTTCAACTACTCCACCATTAACTGGGAAAACTACTCATGTACCAACTCCTTCACTCACCGCTTTCTGGAATTCATAAACTCCAATGCCCTGGATCAACTTATCCACACCCCCACCAGGGGCAACGATATCCTAGATCTAGTCATTACGAATATGAGTGACTGGTGTTCCACACCTGAAGTCAATGCCTCATTGGTCTGATCCGACCATAAGCTAATTACCCTAGATATCCACATCCTGCCTCCACCCCCCATTAAGGAAACCATGATAAAAAATTTCTCCAAAGCCATCTTCATGCTTCGTAAGACAGAAGTGATGAACTTCATGACACCCATGCAGATGGATGATACAGTTACGACTATTGAATCCTACACAATTGCACTTTATAAGCACTTACATGAGTGCATGGATCATGCTATCCCAAACAGAACCAAGAAGCTAACTCCAAAAAAAGAAGCCAATATGGTGGTCCCCTGCCATAAATAAACTGTACAACAGAAGGAAGAAACTCTTACAAAAGAGAGTAAAATCCCACGAGTGGTCACCCTCAATAAGAAGCTGCGATCCCTGATAAAATCCTCCAAAGCTAGTTACAAAAACAAAATCACCACTGATTCTAAAGACAACCACAAAGCATTCTATAGCTATGTCAAGAATCTCAATGGCAACACTCAGATCTGCTCTGAGTAACAGCACAATGGCACTAAATATACAGACCCAACTGATATTGCCAACATCCTGGCAGAAAGGTTCAGTGCTAACTTTACCCCCCTCTCACCCCCTAAAGAGCCCATCTCTGTACCAGAAGAATGCAAAGTTCCTGTAATCACAGCTGCACAGGTAAAAACCACACTCTCCAAAGCCAAGAACACAGCATCCATGGGAGCAGACAACATCCCAGGCTGCATTCTATATGAACTACAGAATGAACTGGCACCCCACCTAAGTACCATGTTCAATCATAGCCTCACCTCAGGCTTTGTGCCTGCTGAATGGCACACAGCAACGGTTATCCCACTCCACAAGGGGGGAGCCACCATGGACCCTGGGAACTACCGCCCCATTAGCCTGACTAGCCTGGTCTGCAAGGCCATGGAACGTATCATCACAGAACTTATAAACAATGACATTGGTAATTTCCAAACTCTGGATCCCACCCAGTTTGGGTTTGTAAAAGGCAGATCATATCTCCTAAACCTGATAGACTTCTTTGAAGCAGTCACCAAAGCCGTAGACAAGGGTAAGGTGGTTCACACAGCCTATCTAGATCTTGCCAAGGCTTTTGACACCATCCCCCACTCTGGAATTATAGATAAACTCACTAAACTAGGTATAAATCCCTATGTCACAAGATGGGTTGCCAACTGGCTCACTGACAGAACCCACACTGTGAAAGTAGCAGACTCCAAATCCAGCTTCAGACCAGTGACAAGTGGAGTACCACAGGGTTCAGTCCTGGGTCCTCTCCTGTTTGGTATCTAATTCTCTGAAGTACAGGCTAACACAGAAGGTCTTTGGCTAACGAAGTCCGCAGATGACTGCAAACTATGAGCCATAATCAAAACTCCTAATGATGTGGACATCCTACAAAAGGGCCTCACTGAGACAGATGCCTGGTGTCAAAGCCATGGCCTCAAGCTCAATGCCAAAAAGTGCATTGTCATCCCCTTTGGTAAAACCTCTGTACTCATGAACTACAACATAGGTGGTAGTATACTTAACACCAAAAGTGTGATAAGAGACCTTGGGACACAGGTGGACAGTAGTCTCTCCTTTGATAATCACATCGCCACAGTAGTCATGAAATCCTTCTATGTGGCACACCTCATCACAAAAGGTTTCTAATCCAGAAAAGAAGAAGTCATTGTTCCCCTCTACTCATCACTCATTAGACCCATTATAGAGTACAACGCCCCTTTTGGTATGTACCTCACAAGGCATCTACAACAACTGGAAAGGCCGCAGAAATACCTCACAAAGAGGATTACTGGCCTCAAACAGATGCCCTACGCAGATCTTCTCAAAAAATTCCAGCTTTACTCTGTCGCATATTGCCTACTCAGAGGTGACCTCTGCCTAATATACAAAGCTATGACAAACCCAGAGCTGTTGGACATGCTCCACTTAAAGAAATCCCAATCCCTCCAAGCTACACGCTCTAGGGACCTAAACCTTGTCACCACAATAAACAGAACATGCCAGGCGGATAGATTCCTCTCCCAGAGACTTCCCATACTCTGAAATAAGCTACCTATCTATATCAAACAAAGCTCCTCATTAGCACTCTTCAAGAAAAATATTGATGATTGGATGGGGAATACCCCTGGGATCACCTCTGTGGCTCTGCTCGACAGTGGCACAGGAAAATAATTTTCTTGGGTGGCAAAAGCCAGGGTACCTTTTTGGCTGGGCTTGTATAGGCCCCAGGGCTGATAGCCTAGTACCTACCTATGAACCTATAAAGATGAGAAGTCTTTAGACTTTGTTGTTTACTAGGAGCCAAGTTATAGCCATCGCCTAAGCTGTTAAATAGACAGCTTAATGGGTTAAGGGCAAGGCAGAATAGCAACAGTGTGTCACCCTGGAATATCCCCCTTTGAATTTTTATCCCTAGGATAGTAATTTGTTCTTTTTCATGGTTTAATTGCAAAGTAGCCTGTCATTGTTTCATGGTCATTGCAATATAGTCGATCAGTATAGGGTGTATCTTATATATTTTTAAGCTTTCTTTTATCCATGAATGTGGGATACTATCAAATGTTTTTTGTGTTCAGTCCATGCCATACTTAGATTTTTCCCCTTTTTACAGTTCTCCACTATGCTTTATTTAACATTAAATGATCCTTTGTTCCATATGACTTTCCTTTATTACCCTTTTATTCTACTGCCATAACTGAGTTTTCATTTAAATGATTATAAACTCTGCCAGCATCAGTTCCCATGTATAGTTTATAAGTCGTTGGAAGGCAAGTCATTGGTCTGTAATTATAGGGCTAGCTTGCAGGTTCACTCAAGAAAGAGCATTGTATTACCTGTTGTTATTCAGGTTGGTGTCTGTTCAGGATGCCCAAATAAATAATTCTTACTCATGGCTAAGTCTTTGTGCAACGATGTTAATACTTTTAACCAAAATTTAGGTACTGCAGCCGGGCCTGGGGTTTTTCAATTAGAGGCTTTCCTTAACTTTGTTTCAATCTCTCTGGCTGTTACTTCATCCCATTTCATATCCTGTACCTTTAAACTTCTTATCCTTTCCTTTACTTCTTTTATCCAGTTAGCATCTTTTTGTGTTCCACACGATATTCATAGATACTTCTCCAAAATGCACCTATTTCTTCTTTTTTTTGGTGGTTTTTCAATTCCTTTTACCTTGTTTCCCAGTTCTCTATAAAACATTTTTTGGGTAATCAATAAATTGCTTATTTTGTACTTTTCCTTTATATTAATCTACATATCTTCTAAGTTTTTCTGCCTTGCTAAAACTTTTAGTTTGTTGTTTGCGATAGTGCATGATAGATCCTGGTCTGTTCTGATATTGTGCATTGTTTTTACCATGTCTATCTTTTGTAGTATTTTTTTTATCAATTCCCTCTTATACAGTTTTCTAACAGTGACACTTCTTGTCTTAGTTGCATTATAATTTTCTCTATTTGGTACTTCCATGACGGTATTCCATTTTTTCCCTTCCTTTGCGTATCCCAACTTGGTTAAGACGATAAAGAGTCCCTTTAATAAAGATGGTTCAACTAATAACAGTAATGTCAGAGATGTTCTTCCCCCATTAGAAGAGAATGATTTTGAAAATGAAGATGGCGACGAAGGTCCATCGTTTCAACAACCGAGGAGAAGTAATAGGATAAAATCCAGTTACAATAAAAATGGGCACCACCCTAACTATAACAACCAGAATAAATCTTTTTTAGGGCGGAGGAAAAACCAAAGGAAAAACAACTCGAACAATTAGGAAATGAACTTCCTGTTTTTCAAATTGGTAAACCTATTATTTTGAAAAACTTAAAAGGAGACTTTACTGTCTACAACTTCTCTGACGTTAACATCGATCAAGAACTTATCGAACTGTTAGCTTTTGGGCTATCCTTTGTCCCGGACCAGAGAATCAGCTTACCTAAATGTTTGATGGACTTGAAATGCTTTGTCCGCAGGTTAAATCTTAGAGTTTTATTTAGGGGTGATTCCACCACAGATATACACCCTTTCAAAATGTTGAGCACGTTTAACCCCCCACTACACCCCATCCTACAAACATTTGAATATGCTTGTGAAATAGACCTTAGATACTTATTTCAGAATATTAGATGGTCTGAAAATAGGAACAATATTTCACCTGAACAAAGGGCTAGTCTGGAAAATCTTAGGAATTTCCCCATTAGGGTGATTAAACCAGATAAAGGTGGGGGTTTGGTCATCCTTGACAAGGATGACTATAACTTTAAGATGTCTAAAGTACTCAACACACCAGCGTATGAAACTTCATCCCTTAATGAGATGTCAGGTAAATACAACCGAATCAAAGGGTACCTTAGGGATTTATTTATAGAAGGAAGGATAGATATGGAAACCTTCAACTTCATCAACATCTCCTTCCCCAGAGTTCCAGTAATGTTTGGGATCCCCAAAATACATAAAAACTTGGTGGACCCACCAATGCGGGCTCTGGTGGATGGGAGATGTTGTATTACGTACCCTTGTGCTAAGGTTGTTGATTACATCTTAAACAAATACCTTAAGTTGTTACCCCAGATCTGTAAAGACTCATGGTCTTTTTTAATGTCCATCAATGACATCTCTTTTGACCCTTCATACAACTTCTTAACAATTGATGTTGTTGAATTATATACCTGTATACCACACTGTGAGGCTATTGAATGGGTTGAAATGATGTTATTGGATTTAGGAGCCCCTAAAGATGAAATTGATGTCGTTACCATCTTATTGGACATTATTTTAACGTCCAATTTTTTCATTTTTGACAACAACTACTACCTCCAAAAGAGAGGCATTGCAATGGGTTCCCCATGTGGGGGGAGTGTTGCTAATTTAGTGGTTGCTTATTGGGAAAAGACATTCCTGTTCAAAGATGCTTTATTTAAAGAGATAAATAAATTTTATACACGTTTTTTAGACGACGTATTCATCCTTATACAGGGAGATGAAGACTGTGCCCTTAATCTAATAAGAAAAATGAATACTTCCTGCCCTTTTCTAATGTTCACTCATCACTTCTCAGCTAAAGAGATCGACTATCTAGATGTGAAACTTACTAAGGATGTTGACAATAAGCGATTCCTTTCCAGTATCTTTAGAAAACACACATACTGTAATGCTTTCCTACATTATTCCAGTAACCATCCATGGAAACAGAAAAAGTCCATAGTTAAGGGCCAATTAGTGAGAGCTACACGTATGTGTAACACTGACATAGCCTTCGAAATTGAGTGTTCCAACCTCAGAGGCATGTTTTTGAACAGGGGTTACCCCTGTGAACTCCTTGACAGTTTAATTAATGAGGTGTCACTGAAGAGAGTGTCAGGGTTTTATAAGCCATTACTTTTCAACTCTAACTTAAGTGACCCTCTGAACATAGAAAATATGCAAACACCTACATCTAGCCATGAACTCAGCCCTTTCTCATATGAGAATAGTGACAACAGCCAAATTACAGTGAGCACAACACAAGATTTCAAGACCAGTATTATTTTAACTCACAACAAACACATTGACAGCATGTGTGCCATCATAAAGAAAAATTGGCATTTCATTGTGAATAATGCTTATTTACTGGAAATTCTGGGTTCCTTTCCTTCATTTGTATTTAGGAGAGGTAGAAATTTAAAAGAACTATTGCAAACTAGTGATTCTAGTAATTTTCCTCAAGACAAACTGGTAGTGTCCCTTGTGGTTTCTGTAATTGGTGTAGGTTATTGAAAACAGGGAATTCCTTTGTTATAAGGAATGAGAAATTCTACATCAAGCATAAGATTGGGTGTGAATCCAAGTCTATTGTTTATATAGCACAGTGTAATTGCTGTGCCGCGTTTTATGTTGGTAAGACGGACCGAAAGATGCGTGACCGAGTTTACCAACATAATTACGCTATAAGAAACAAAAAAACTGACAACGCCTTATCAAAACATATACTAGATCATACTGGACACAGCTTCAGCTTTATGGGCATTGACTTGGTAAAAGTGGGTATTAGGGGGGGGCCCCAGTCCCTTCTCCTAGAATTAAAAGAACTTGAATGGCAACTACTTTTAAATGCTTTTTCCCCTCCTGGGTTGAATGAGACCTGTAACATCTCAGTCATTTTGAAATACAAAAGTTATTTAAGAAATTGAACCATCATTTACTGAGGACAGGATATTTACATTTTATACTTATGAATGTATATTAAAAAATATTTTTGGTATTTTTCATATTATTTGAAAAATTTGTATAATACTATTATATCTAGGATTAGATGCATTTTTAAACATGTAGTTGATATGTTGTTCTCTTGGGATGTTAGTGTGCTTGTGATAAAAAGCTCCGGTGGATTTATTTAATGATTGTTTTTTAATTGTATTTAAAACCATTTAAGGTAAACATAAAACATTGCTTACATCAACGTGAACACAGTTAAAATTCAGGAAAACTCATGAAGATTTATGTAGTATTTGACTATAAAATTGGTTTTTACTATATACAAAAAGTGCTCCGTAATGTAATCAGCTGGAAAGGAAATGACATCATAGAATCAATCAGCTGTTGTATTTTTAAAAAAGCGCTTTTGCGCCTTTTATTTTGTCTGAAGAAGCTCCTGCTTTGTAGGAGTGAAAACGGTTTTATTAAAATACGTTTACATTACTTCTTTGCCTGAGTTCCTTAGTGGCTTTGCTTCGCTTTTCATCTATTTGGTTTATTTTTTTGTTACTTTCGTATGTCTATCTTTTGTAGTATTTTTTTTATCAATTCCCTCTTATACAGTTTTCTAACAGTGACACTTCTTGTCTTAGTTGCATTATAATTTTCTCTATTTGGTACTTCCATGACGGTATTCCATTTTTCCCCTTCCTTTGCTTCACTACCCTGTGTCCTTGTGGTAGAACCTTATCAGTTATTAGTTTAGCTGTACAGTAATATATCCTGTTTACTTCTATTATATTTCATGGATGTCTGTTGTCAGTACTAATTATTTTGTTCATTTGTTTTATCAGACTTCTGACTTTTGGGGTTTTATTGACCTTCTGCAGTCAATTTCTTTCATTGATCTTAATATGTCTATCTATGTCCATTAAATCAAGCAACTCTTCCTTTAGTTCATTTTCTTCCAGACTGAGGACACATCCTTTGTTTTCCTCTTCCTGCGGGCATTCTGTAGAGAATTCTATAGCATCTTCCTGTGGCACCTTCTCCCCAATTCATCCTGTGCCATTCATTGCTCTGTCAAATGGGAACTCACTGGCCTATCACTCCTCGACACTGACTGCATCAGACGTTCCACAGTTTCTTGTTCCTTCTCTTTCTGTCTAGCTTCAAGTGAATGTTTATACTGGCTTCCTGTGGAAGGCTCCAAAATATCTTGATATGATACCTGATGAATTGCTTCCTGTCCTACTGGTTTCCCCTTAATTTGGATATCCATTGTTCTGTCCTGTTGTGGTGTTTTCTGCATTAGATTTTCTACACTGAATCCTTCACTTCACAGGTGCTTCATAACCTCAATTTCTATTTCTTTAACTTCTCCATTACTAATCTCCTTTTCTGCTTTTCCTCTTAGTTTTCTTGTTTTCTGTATTGTAAAGTTTTCCATACCATTTTCCTGTATTTCTCTTCAAATATCTTTGATGCTGCTATTTTTGTATTGGTTAATTTTGCTTTCTCCTTTGCATAAATACTATACCATATTAAATCTCTTTTCCTCTCCCATGTCCATATTTCTTCTTCACATGTCTCCAGATGTTCCTGCTTCTCCTTATTCAGGGGACTCGCTTTATCATGCTGTGATGTAGTCTGTGTTAAACCTTCTACATTAAATCCTTCACTTTGTAGGCACTCCATAACTTCAATTTATATTTCTTTAACTTCTGCTTTACTAATCTTCTTTTCTACATTTCATCTTGGTAATATTGATTATTTTTTGTGAAATTTTCCATGTATGGATGTCTTTGCCTGTATTTCTCTTCGACTATCTTTGAGACTGTCTTCTCTATATTAATCAACTTGGCTTTCTCCTTTGCATAAATATTGCACCATATCAAATCTCTCTTTCTTTCCCATGTCCATATTTCTTTTATATACTTTTCAAAAATATCTAGGTTTTGTTGTTTACATTTTCACACGTCCTCAGATGCTTATTTTTCAAACAAATCAAAGATTTTTGATCTATATGCTGTTTTTCAAAAATCTGTTGTATTAATGAACGCAAATTTTCATTTGAAGCTTCTGACAGTTTTTCCTGTGGAAGTATATTTCTGTCCTCTAATTTATCTCTTAATCTTGTTGTATATCCTCTGTCTGGAAATTCTGGGCTTTTTGCATAATAGTAACAATACATAATTTCTTTCTTATCCTCAGCAGTCCACTCTGTCATCTTTATGGCTCTTCTTTGGCCTATCAGTTTTTGGGATTTTTGTGGACTGCTACTTCCTTCTACAACAAGGGGGCCATCCTCCCCCTGGGCCTGGCCTGGCCCCATTTTATGAATGTTCCCATATTTTGAGGATTCTACACTGTAATTTTTTTCCAGTCCTGGCACCAGTGCAACTACCAGGACTGGGCACTTTTTATCCTGGGTCCTGTGCGCCCACCTATCTTTTTTGTTTTTTGACTTACTTCTGTCCATGATATATGCTATATAAATACAGTCTATATATATCAGTGTCACCTTGGCGAGATTTTGTGAAAAACAAGGTTCACCTTGTGAAGGTACTCACCAAGACTTGAAGATGAATTCAATTTCAGCACTACTACATTTAGTTGCTTACTGACCTTTCATCTCTCTATAACCTACAAACATACACACAGACACACACACACACACACACACACACACACACACACACACACACACACACACACACACACACACACACACACACACACACACACACACACACACACACACACACACACAGCTACCAGTGCTGAGATTAGAGCTCCTACCTATCTAATCGTATGTAGTATAGTGCTACGTACTTATTGCATGTGCCACAGAGATTATATTTTCCTCTTTGTATCTTAGTTAATGTCTGTATAATAATATGACTTGGTTTCCCTTATTGGTTTCTGCCTAATCAGCTAGCCAGTTTAAGGCTGTACTGTAAAAGGTCCTGGGTGAGGATTATCTGTTGAAATTGTAAGGTAGAATTACTATTAAAAATTCTAATAATCCTTTAGGATAACCCTATAATGAAAAATACTGTGGTTTATAAGTAATGATACTTTGTCATTAATTGCAATACAGGTGGTGGCTGAATCGTATATAGCACTGATGGGTTGTATGAAATTTTTCAGAAACAAGTATTTACTTAATATTTTAAATACTAAGGGTAAGTGAACATAAACAAATGCTTTACTTTCATACAGAGCACAACACTTCTGATTTCATTAACTTCTAGTTTTATCCACCCTTTTTCTCAACCTCCTTATTATTCTAAAGTTCAAACCAAAGGATAGAAATGTCACACAGGCAAATCATTCAGTAAAAACTACTAGAAATACCTATCTAAGCTGGACTCTTCACTGTGTAATACTTAAACCTGTAGTAGAGACCGATGGTATATACCAAAAGACCCCTTAGGAATATAGCAGTGTTTCAGTTACATGACTTCTGAACACCCATAACTTTTTATATTTTAAGTCTTTAGGAGCACATTCAGGCTCATAAGCTCAACTTCACTAACTGTAGATATGCATGTTTAAGCATTTTATTGACCTTAGCCAGCCATAGATACCTTGAACCTCCACTACAAGAGGTTAAGGTATTACACTGTGAAAATTCTAGCATTGTTGAGTCTTGATTGCAGTTTTTTTTTCATTCTGCAGTTAGGATATTCACAGATGATATGCTTAAAAAGTTTCTGTGATGATTCATTTACTCTCTTTAGAAACACAAATCAAAATTTGGCTGAAAGACTACAAAAGGGTCATTAAAAGTTAGATAGAGATTCATCTATAGTCATTATCTTAGGTGATAACAGAGAAGTAATTGTGTGGGACAAAATATTATATGACAGTGTAGTTCTTAGACAACTTTTAGATGCCACTTTATATATAAAACTAATTATGGACTCCATACAACAGTTGAAAAAAACAATGTAAAGCAGACTCTGTTTATTCTGGTAGAACACAAAGTCTGGAACTATCAAATAAATTATAATGGAGTACAAAATCAAGATGAATACTTGAGTCTGGAAATTACTATAGGCAAATTAACTTTTTTAATTTCAGTATGTAATAATTAGAAGCAATAAATAATGCCAGACTGAATGGGCACTGATGGGAAATAACGGACCATCCAAGAATTGTGAATGACTTATCAACTAAGAAAAGCCATTATTCCTCACGGCACCCATTCTGGAGGCCATTATTTTATTTAGAAAATAAGCTAAAAAAGTTATTTTAAATGTTGCATTATATAGCTATAGCTATATCTGTGTTTGTATCTATATCTGTGTCAAAGTTGCATCTATAGCAATATCTAAGTTCATAGGTGCATAGGTACATACTAGATGAACAACCACCAAGGTCTTTATAAACCCAGCCATCTGATTCAACTCATCTGTGTCCCTATGTATCCTAGGCATTTATTAGGAGGGTTATGTTAGTTATGAAGTTTCTAGAAGTTATGTGTATGTGGGGGGTATGTTAGTTTGGGCATTACTGCCTGTCTCTGTCTATCAGAGATATAGGGGCCAGAACCAGGGTGAATTTCCAATTTCCCTTCCATTGGTCAATCTTATGCTTAATTACAGTTAGGGACAGCCTCTGTTACACATTGATAAGGAGCCTGTTCCAGAGCATGGGGATCCTCTGAGATACATATCTGCCTTCCCAACATGTCATATTTATGGCAAAATCAAAATTTAACTCCTTGGATCTAATGGTTCTGATGCTGTTCATTGTTTGTTGAATGTGCAAAAGGTTCATTAGAGATGGATCCAAGGACACCTGTATGCCAGTCATAGATCACCTCTGTCTGTAACCTGTAGGAGACAGAGTATAGAGATAAGGCTTTAAGGCAAAAATTTTAGGCAATCAGTCTCCAAACTATACATGCCTAGTCAACAACCAGATAATGACCAAAGGTGAGAGTCCAACCTTGTGCCTTGTGACTAGGAGGTACATGCCAACCCTTGCCCCTTCCAGCCAGCCAATATACCAAAACAGATATCCCATAGTAATTTTTCAAGTTGTTCTACTCTCTCAGAGAACCAATTAGTACAACTCTTATTCCTATATAATTATCTTCATATGTTATCTGATGATTATCTACTACTTTTTTGATAACCCCAAACACACCTAAAGGTACTAGTGTTAAATGCCCTATGTCCCTGAATAAAGTCTCCTCTTAAATGTGTGCATGAGACTAAACAAGTTAAGATATTTTAGTCTTTCATAATAACACAAGTTTTCACATCCTTGGATGCCCTTTGGCATATTTTCACCATACTCTTTCCAAATTACTCATGTTTGTTTTCTTATAGGCTTCCATATTATTATTACATACTCAAGTTTGGGTCAAATGTAACTAACAAAGAATTCATCATTTCTTATTTCCTACACTTAATAAACATTTTTATACAATCTATGGTTCTATAACTATCATTAACCAATTGTTTGATATGACTATAAAAACTCAAAGCTGGATCTACATATATACCCAGGTCCTTAACTGAATCTACAGTTTCAATCAGTGTGTTTCAGTCCATGTCTCACAAACCTTATATGCTTAGTTTTTGATGTATTTAGCAGCATATTATTCTTCTGTGCCTAAATGGTCAATTTAGTCAAGTTCTTATGAAAACATGCCCTGCCTGCAGCACAGGTAATCAGTTTATCCATCTTCAAGTCATCTGCATACCTGCAGCAAAAAACCTCAGATGAAAAAGAAATATCTGAAAGGTACAACCTAAACAAGTATAGGTCTAGAAGAGGGCCCTGTGGGACACCTTAACTGTAACTTAGACTTTCACCTGTCCAATTGATGTATGTACTTGCCATGTCCTATTTGTAAGTCACGCAGCTATCTATTCTATCAAGCTTACATCAATACCTACTTGTGCTAATTTATTGATTGGTATTTTGTCTATGACCCCCATCAAATGCTGAAGCCTATATAAATTACATTACAGCACAATTTGTCATTTATAATTGTTATTATATTGCTATAGAACATCATTTTACAGGTGGTAATAGATCTGTTTTCAAGATATGGAAACTGATATATGGTTTCAAATCCCAACCTAATCCTAACAATAATGTATCCAAAATAACATTCTCCATTACTTTTCCACAACATGAAAGTAGATGTATGGGTTTTTATGATTCTGTGTTTGAATTAATCCCTTTTCCCTTAAAGGTATGTTTGGCAAGTGTATGTCTCCAATCTTGAGGATTCTCCCTGTACTCAAATGACCTAGTGAATAACAAATATAATGGCACTGTAAGGTCATGTTGAAGTCTTGTCAGGTCATTATCATTAAATCCATCTGATCATCATTCTTTGTTTGGGTCCAGTTTGCATAGTTCTTTTTCAATATAATCTAATTTAATTTCGGTATCTGATGTTGCCTGGATGTTACTAGGACAATTTATCAATCTGGTTGTGGAAACAAACTGCTCTGCATAAGATTTTGTAAATGTATTTATAGCCTGTTGGGTTTGAGAATAAATATTAGACTCTAAACACAGTTTATCAAGTTGTATGCCTTTACTCCTACCATACCTTATGTATCTATAAATTGATTTGCTATTATGCTCAATAATTTTATATAAATTTTCTTCAAATTTTCATGATCTTGTCTCACACTATAATAATTTGTCTGTCCAGCTTATTTATTTTTTTTTTTTTCAATTTTCGAAGCTATGCTTCAACCTCTTTTCTATTTATTATGTATTATATATTTGTTGTCTCTTGCTTCATTTAAGTATCTTGTTCTTAAGGAAATGTATCCTCCTGACCCTATATGTCTAGATCCTCATGTTAAACATTTTTTTTTATTTTGTTGTTGTTGTTGTTGCATTCAAATATTCTCTTTCAAAACTTGTTACATTCCTTCTGCAGTTTTTCCACTGAATGCATTACACCAATTAGTTTTACATACTGACTGTTTTGCTTCCAAATGATCTGTTATTAATCTTCTATGCATTTGCTTAAAATTTAGTTTGGCAGCATTATTATCTAGCAGCAATTTCACTTTTATAACCCCATGATCACGGCACATTAATGGTGGGTAGCAAAACATGACATGACGTAACGGCAGTTTCTTTAGGAACATAAGTAATGTCTAGAGTGCTCTGTTCCCTGATAGGCTTTTCAACAATCTGAAGCAAAAGTTGTTCCTTAACATATGTCGTAAATAATTTTCTTACTAATGTTACTGAAACAATATTATTTCAGTCAGTTTCTGTTAAGTCTCACCCCACTATTGCTTTTCCCTCCTGTGTTTTTTGCAAGAAATGTATGAATCTTCTAAGTCATCAGCACTAGACTTTGATAGTCTATATGCTCCAATGGGTATTATATGTTCCAGGATTGTTTTTATTGTCAAACTTATCTCCAGTACTGGTGTTATGATTGAAAATGTAATAATCACGTCTCATACCAATCTTTGATCCCTATCATAACACCTCCAGCTCATTTTTTAGTTAGAATATCTCCTACAATAAAAGCATTTATACCCTGACAGAACTGGTTTCCAGTCATTGTTATATAGCCATGTTTCACAAATAGTACAACATCAACCTTGTTTGAATGTGGCAAATGTTCCAATAAATGACATTTTATTACTAATGTTCCTAGCATTAACAGCCAGTCGCGGTACATTAAATGTTGCTATCTGTGAACTGTTGAAGTTCTGACCTGGCAAAATCCTGTCTTGTGTTAATCAAACTTTGCAATATATTTGCTGCAAAAATTCTCTTCCCTTGTCTCGACAAGTGCATGCCATCATATTGAAACTCATGTGCTAAAAAGTAGGCCTGGATGCCCTACATATTTCCATTGTTTAAACTAGACATTTTTCATGTACACGTTTAGCCAAAAATATTTTCATTCACACTGACCTGACTCTCCTTTGTATATGTGATTTGTGAAAAAGATGTCCTAACACCTGTACAATCTATGCTAAGAGGAGTGTAAGTTTTCTACTTAACCTTGCAGATAATTTTCAATAAAAAGAGCTCCATACTTCCTTATACTAAGACATTCTAAGGCCTATTTCACATGCTGTAGTTTTGCTGTTGACAAACATAATGCTATTTGGTGTTCATCATCTTCTATGCAAATGTAAGTATTAGTTCCGCTAATAACTGAATCTCTAGTTATAAATTTGTGACCAAAGTCTTCTATTTCAGTAAAATCTGCTCTGTCAACTGCTATAAATACATGATCTTTATCAATTTCAGTCTTATTAATCCTACTGCTTTCATTGCTTATTATGTTTGCAAGCATACAATTCTCATTCAGCTGTCTTTGTACTTCCACAGCTTGAGCATAGCTGTCAACTTCGGTCTTTCTCCTCTATTTTCTTGCAGAAACATTTTTCATTCCTTTGAAATTCAGTTTTGAGTTCTTCTTTTTCACCTGTACCTTGCCTCTTTTTTGTATACTTTTTTTTTTAAATGTATGTCTTTTTTGTAGAGTGAATGTTTTCTGATTAAACAATGTTATCATTCCGTGTAATCTGTGTGTGTTATATAATAAAGCTGTATCCTTTTTAGTGCATATTATGTTTACATTTTAGACATTAATCAGTTTCTTTTTCTTCCTTATATGTTTCAAAGTTCTTCCATTCCTTCTTATTTTTTCTTCTACATGATCTGATACTTCAAACTGTTTAATACTTGTATCCTGAATTCCAAAGTTGTCATTGGTATTATTTTGTTTAACAGGGGTTGAGTGATCTTTATTGAGAATCACCACTTCCTTTCCTAAATGTGTTCTATTTTCTATTTGTCTAATATCACTTATCTCATCAGCTCAGTCATTAATATATGTAACAACAGTTCTCTAAGCCATGCCAATTGCACAAATGCAATCATCATCAGTAAGTCTAAATTTACTACTAATAATAGTAAGCAGATAATCTAGCATTTAGTAATGAGAACAACAAGTCTCTGGTGTTACCAGGTGTTACCTTTATATATACACAGCAGCCCATTCCTAAAGACTTGCTCTCAGTGTAAGTGACCACTTAAACTAAGAGCAGGCTGACAGCAGGTGTTTTGGAGTCTGGTCCCCATAGTAAGCCTGTTTATAGATAGGCCTTACATTGAAGTAAGTCACTGACACTGAGAGCAAGTATTCTGCATTAGGACAGACTTACACTGAGAGCAATTCTTGTGTAATCTGGTCCAGCATTTAATACTCTGTACAAGATACTTGTGCTTTAGCAAATCAATAACAGCATACACATTTAAGGAATCCAGTTTCAGCTACAGATTAGTAAAGTATTCTAAAAGAAAAGAATAACCAAAATCTGTTACAGCAGAATTCTATGAAATTATAAGTCAACGTCTATGAGAAAATCATGCAAACAAAATGCAACTAAATGCTAAATTAAGGATACAAAAAGTCATAACATATACGTGTGCATGATATTTATTTATTTTTATATTTATTTGATAAAAAGAACTGTTATGCTGTCATGATAACAAATCTAAATAAGAATTATTTTGTAGCATGTAAAAAAATAAAATAAAAAAATATATAAAAACTGTAAGATTTAATTAATAGTCACGCCTAGTTGTATACCGCAGATATCTAAACTATAAATGGAATGTGTGGAATTTTTTTTCAGAGAACTTGATCTAATGTTATAGGTTTGTTCTTCCACTCAAAACCAAATTCCTACAAGTATAATTCTGTTATTATGGAATGAAAACATGGAATTAAAAATGTTGAGCTGTTTGCATACTGCTCCCCCTCTCTAAATGGTAATCTGGTAAACTTCATAGTTTTGGCAAACTGTATTCAACTGGTGTGACTATAAGCAAAGTTTTAAAAATCTAAGCATGAAAGATGTTCTTGCTTCAGTAAGCTAGAACAGTTTGAAACAGATGATCATAAAACGTATTCCCTTTTATAAGGAACTCTAACTGTCACCAGAGATGTTTTACTCAGGCTAAATATAGACTAAGAATCATACATGCAGTATGTTACAAAGCACACCATCAGCATGGTTTCTCAGATCATCTATTTATCTTGGTAGCTGTGTTAGTAATAGCGATGTATATTTTAATCAGATAGACTAGAACTTAAAAAGTTTGTGCATTTCTGTTGAAATCCCATATAAGAAGCTAGTGACTTATTCTAGTCGGAAAGGCTGCATCTCATAAAATCAATGCATTTGTCTAGAAGCAGGTATAGACAAAATGCTCAGCACTTTAAAACCTGCCAGATTTAAAAAAAAAATAACCAATGGGATCAGTTTCATGCAAGATGTTCCTTGAAAATAATGCTGCAGGGTGGGTGCAGCAAAGGTCAACATGTATTTTCATGTATCAATGATACAGAGTTCAGCATTTAGTACATGAAAGGTATTGAGGTGAAATTTTACTACAGGCATTTACTGCTGACAGTATCTGTGCATTGTTTTTCTGTACTATTTTGTGGTGATTTCTTTTTTTTTTATTTGCAGTTATTGAGAGGAGAAAAAAACAATATTATGTTTACTCCTTCCCCGTGGTAAATGGTTTTACTCTTGTGAGCAGGCAGACATGTTTTTCAGCACACTTTTACTAAGTTTGAGTTCATGCCTTTGGAAGTCTCAGTAGCTAATAGGTTTGTTCCAGGGTAAGCCTGCTTGTGATTGATATAACAGACAGTGCAAAAATACAGAAACTCAGCAATATGACAAGCAATACTGCAGTCTGTATAACAATATTAAGATGCATGCTACAGTACAATACATTCTTGTTTTCCTAATAAATACAAGAATTGAGTTGCTTTTCCAAAGATATTACAGATTATGACCCATAATAAAAAGAACACAGACAATGTTGACTTGAGAAATTAAAGCAATTAAAACATTAATTATAATTGCAACATTAATCACTACCTTTTATTTTATTTTATTATAGTTTAGATTATTTATTTTATTTTATTTGATCTTGTTAACTGGGGTAGAGTACTGATCCCACTGGTCCTTTTTCAGTCTGCCTTGGGAAACAGAACAGATACATGATATTGAATACAGAGTGAATGACAATGCAATATATGTCTATGTCTGTATCTATATCTCGCTCTCTATCTCTGTATCTATCTATCTCTCTATATGTACTGTATGTATATACAGTATATATGAGTGCATAAAGATAATATATTCATGACATTATATACAGAGTGTCTGAAAAAACACAATATATACATGTGTTATATGCAGGGTGAAATCAGAGGTGGCATGCTGAAAGAATTGCAATCAAAAATGGAATCAGTGCAAGGGACAGACAGAAGAAGGGAATGAAGAGGCTAGGTTATATAACCAGGCAGATAGCTGTAGTATTTTCCTAGAGTCTTGAAATGTGCTTTCATTTGTGAACAGAGGCGTGAGAATAGCTGCCTTCCAAGCAGTTGACCCGGGTTCGATTCCCGGCCAATGCAAGATGTCTGTATATTTGAGGGGTTGGGAGGTTGGCCTAATGGTTAAGGTGTTTGCCTTACAAACACAAAGTGCAGGGTTGAGTCTCACAAGGGATAATTGGCTAGGCTTAAAATGGCTCACAAGGGCAGTTAGCCTAGTATTAATCTATGAATCTATGAAACAGAAAATGGGGTAAGATGAAAGATCTTTAATAAAAGAAAGGAGAGATTCCAACAGATTGGGACCAAGGACTGAGAAAGCATGGTTCGCACAGTGAAGTCTAGTTTGGGGAGTTTGGAGGAAAAGAAATGAGTGGTTAAGATGTTTATGTGTGTATATTGGTGTATCTCTGAATGCTCTGGAATTTGTGTAAGGAAGGTGTCATTCTTGATAAGTTATATAAATATGACTGGGAATTATTATTTTTGCATTTTTATTTGCTACCAATTAGGTTGCAAGTATTTTTTTGAGAACAAGACAGGTGAATTAACTGTTAAGAGACTTGTTTGGAGTCATGTAATGGGACTGATGGAAACAAATCCAGTACTACTATTTGAATCTCATTAGCAGCTCACATTATCTAAAGTTTCTGCACTAAACTGACAAAACCACAGACATAAGTATTCACTTGAATTTAATAAGGACTGACTTTAAACCCTATCTTAGGCAAAATACCCTACCACATCATTGCTAGTTATAGGTCCTCCACCATGAACCAAGAAAAGTCCATCACTTACATGGACTTACTGGAGTCACTCGCTATACAGCCAACCACCTTAGTCATGGGAGATTTCAACTATCTGTCCATCAACTGGGTGACATACATGCGCACTAACATATGAGCCAGAGGTTTCTGAATTTAGTCAATACAAATGCTCTGGAATAAATAGTTTGCACCCCTACATGGGGCTCAAATTTCCTAGATATAGTACACACTAACATGTAGGGTCAATGCACCCCCCCATGTGATGCCCTCCCTGGTAAGGTTGGACCCCATAAATCAACATCCCCCTAAGTTCAAACCCAGTTGTATGAGATTTGGGAACACAGGTTAACAGCCATCTTAACTTTGACCACCAATTTTCCACAGTGGTAAGGAAAGACATAAGTAAGGACATCGCATCCAGGTCTAAGGATATTACAACTCTACTGTACTCAACCCTCATCAGATTATTAATAGAGTACAATGCTCCCTTTTCATGTACCTGGCCAGACACCTGCAGCACCTGGAGAGTCCCCAGAGGTATCTCACCAAGAAAATACAGAACCTCCAAATCATGACTTATGTGACCAGACTGAAAGCCCTGTCATTGTACTTTGTATCTTATAGGTTGTTGAGATGTGACTTGTGCCTGACCTTCAGGGCATTTCTGCAACCCTACACTAATGGAAATGCCCTGTAGGTCAGGGCATTTATGCAACCCTACACTAATGGAAATGCCCTGTAGGTCAGGGCATTTCTGCAACCCTACACTAATGGAAATGCTGCGCACCTTGCAAGTCAAATGGCAATAGAGTCACTCTAAGGAACTTAACCTAGCCTGTGACATAAACAGAACTTGCTGGAAAGACATATATTTCCTTGAGATTGCCACTCCTCTGGAATAAACTTCCATTTCACAAGAAGCAGCGTGCGGTCTGACCCTATTCAAATGCAACCTTGACAAATGGATGGGGACCACAAATTCACCCCAGAGGTGATGCCCATGTCCCTCATGGACAGGGGTAGTCAATATTGATCATCAACTCACTCTGCAAATGACGCTCATCTAACCAAGGACAATTGGGGCAACTCAGGATTAACATGGCTAGGCTAGTAAGGGCTCTAGGGTCATTAGCCTTGTAACCTACTATGAACCTATGATACTGTAGATGTGTATTATGTTTCACTTCATCAGAGTTTCAAATAGAAACAGTATTTGGTCTGCAGAATCATTTCTTCTTGGAATGCTCATCAGCTAAGGTCAATCAGGTTACTACTTAGAGCAATCTCTTACTTGAAAGAATCAGTTTGATGGAATGGTATGATTAATGTTTTCCTAGACCTGTAGCTGAATGACTGGTCCTACTACAACATCATATGACAAATAAGGACACACTCCCATGTTCAGTGAAAACTGCTTAGAGTGAAGCATTTGTGAATTTGTTATAAATCGTAAATAACAGCCTGTACTCCCATAGCCACAAGTAATTATGATACAGCTGCCATAAACTTTGCTATATTTATTAATTATTTTTATTAATGTGCACATGCTGCCTGTTTTCATTTGTAAATATAACTAATAATGTCTACACATATACTCACCATAAGCAGAGTCATTTCATCCGTATTCATAAGCATTGATTGATTTTGATGGCATCTTTAAGCAGTAATGGGCAAGATGCCCTCTTACCCACAGAAGAAAACTATAAGATGTGGTTAGCTTTGGGTTGTCATCACTTCTCCTCAGTGTAGATTTTGTCTACAAAGTGTACAGATCAACTCATCTGATATCTGTTATGCTGATATTAATTATTTGCAAAGAAACATTGTACTGAGCTCTTGTAAGGTGTAATCGTCCATCAGAGTTATGTTTTTGTTATAATTTCTAGAGTTCCATTTCTTCAGCAAGTTGATAGCTCTGTTGATGATTTACAAGTAACATCAAAGACCCCATAACTTGACATCTAGCGTGTCATTCTAGTTAAATCCATTTTAATACAATTTCTTCATTTGTGTTATAGATAATGTTCATTGAGTTCAGTGTAATGTCATGATGTTGCTATTAGTAAGTATTGCATGTAGCATCCTATTTGTTTAAATAATGTTTCTCAGTCATTATGGTTAGTGGTATTTTTGATCTGATAGCACGCATTTTGTATAATATGGGTTTTAACATGTGTTTTCAAAATGTGTGTATGCTCAAAACCTGAAAAGAAGAAGACTGAGAAAGAATACATCTTGCACCACAGCACAAAGCTTTATTAAGATGACAGACTTTTACACATCACAGTACACTTTTTCAAGTTATTCAAAAACTTAATATAAAATTATCAAAGCAATGCTGGTTAAATAACACATCAGTTAATGACATCAAAACAGCATTTGGTATTAAAGAACCTTGATCCTGTTCCTTAACAATAATATTTCTCTCTGTAGGATCTTCATCTTAAAGTTCGTTCTATTAATATTGGTTTGACTGTAATCATATTGCTTAATCTTGGTGAAACAGTACTACTAAACAGTTTAATCCATTAGTAATCCCTGCATTCAGGTATCTTAATTATATCATCTCCTTGATTTACGATGGATACTTTGTCAATTACCCTAAATTGAAAACTGTCCATTTCCCATTGATACATGTTTACTGAGTGCATTCATTTAATTTTTACTTTTTCTGCTAAACAGATGTTTGATAATTCTTTCAGCACTTGATTTTCTTACCAACATATGAAGACAGACAGCAGTCACATTCTGCTAAGTATACTAGTTGTTTTCTATTGCTGTCAGCACTGCAATTAAATTAATGCATTTTTCCAGAGATGGGATGGTTAAATGTGATGCTATTATTTATACATTTACATAAGTGTACTGTAGTTGCTGCATGCATATGTTCCCATTCTATTTTTAACTTTGAGCATGGTATTGGGATTTTGCTCCAGGCTGTAACATAACATTTTTTTTCAAAGTTTGTTCATTTTTAAAAATGAAACTTGGAGGACCTCCAACAATATTAGGTCTGGATTGCTCATTAGTATCACCTAATTTACACACACAAATCTTAGCATTTGAATTTTTATATTATATAGACATAAATGCAATCATGTACATTTTATGATGACAAACTTTAAGATATGACATATTTTGTTCCTTGTTGCACATTACTTTTAATCTCTGAGCATTGTTGACTTCTTTCTCTGCAACAAATACTACATTTTGTTGAAAAGCACTGCAAGCAGGCATATTCAAATAATTTTTGAATTTGTATATAAAGATTTTGTCAGGCAGATCAAGCACTGATCACCTACATCTATTTTATCTATTTTTGTTTACCAGTGTAGTCCCACTAGGCTTAGGTTATTTTCAATGGAGACCATAGGTGGTAGTCAAACTGACTAGAAAAAATCTGGCCTAGATAAACAGAAGAATTCTCTATTTTTTATCCAGTGATTAGTCATTATCAGACTACCTATCATGGCCTAGTATGCAAATATTTTGTTATTGCTCAACTTTCTGAAAGGAAAACCAACAGAGAAGTTCAATACTGTTGTACAAACACAATCACATAAACTAACATATTAAAGTCGAAAGAGGTTAAATGCAAAACTTCATTCTGTAAATAAAAATCTACAACACTAAGGGGGTTTGCCCCTAGTAGAGTTCATCAGACTCATACCATTTGTTTACTGTTTTTATTTTCACATTTGTTTTATTTGCTTGTCCTTCTGATAAACACATTGCCCCTTTTCAGTGACGTATAGACAGAAGAGCTCCAAGTATAATGCATCTGCAAAAGGTACACAAATCAGCCAAGCAAAATTAAAAGGGCTTTAAGAATTTCAGTAGAATGAATACAAGCAGAACACATTGCAAAATATAAGCAGAATTTCAGAAAAGAAACAATGCATACTAGCAGATAAACATTGTAATTCATTAATAAAATCTAATATATGAATATAACAATGGTTCAATACAAAAAAAGTGGAAGGAAAGAAAAAAGAAAGTTACATCTGAAAGTATGCTTTTAAAAAACTAAGATACGGGGAAAGATTATTTAAGTAGCATGTTAGTGGAAAGATTATTTATGTAACATGTTAGTGGAAATGATAATCATACAGCAGAGTGCAATAAGGGCAAGGTGAAAAAACAATTTTGAGAGGCAAATCCAAATAAATAGAAAGAGGTGTCAGCAGAGAAAATGCTTGGGTCATCAGTGAGACATGGTAAAATTTGAAAAACAAAATGAGTAGATAACTTAAATAAGAGAAATCTGAGCTGAGTAAGAATAGCTGGAATTATTGTGGTGAAGAGTGACTATAAGGTGCCAGCGTGTGATATTATGTGGCATGAGTGCTGCCAGACGGATTGTGATGTGAGAAGGGATGAAAGAAGAGAGCAGAGAAAAAAATGTAGTAAGATAGGGCATGTTGATGGGGAATAGGTGGGTATAATATAAATGAGTGAGTAAGAGGAGAGGAGTGTAGTAAGGAAAGGGATGAGAAAAATAAGTAGTTTAGGGGAAAAAGGATGACAGAGACACTAGCAGTATTGTGCCCTTAGATGAGGTGAGGGATAGCATAGCTTAGAATATACTGCATGGATTTAATGGAATTTTTCCATAACCAGGATTTGAGCAGGAATACAGCTATGTGTTTATTAGGTGCTGCTTGTATTGACACTTGAACAATTTCACCAGAGGCATTTGTTTAAGGGCAAGGGGTCTGGAGCTCCGAAGTTTGGAGATGTAGGCAGAATAAAGAAGGTCACCATCAGATTTGTTTCATTTAGTTATTAGGCATATTTGTTATTATTATTATCATTAGTATTAGTAGTAGTAATAGTAATAGTGGTAGTAGTATTATTGTTATTATTATTATCATTAGTATTAGTAGTAGTAATAGTAATAGTGGTAGTAGTATTATTGTTATTATTATTATCATTAGTATTAGTAGTAGTAATAGTAATAGTGGTAGTAGTATTATTGTTATTATTATTATCATTAGTATTAGTAGTAGTAATAGTAATAGTGGTAGTAGTATTATTGTTATTATTATTATTTTGTATCTACTAGTAGATGAGGCTAAAGATTAGTAGTGTTAAAACATATGAGTTTCCTAGAGCTTTTTTCAGTCCTGGAAAAAATGAATCTTCGTAAGTTGTTAAGACAGAGTCAAAGAATGAAGCAGCTCTAGCTAGTGTAGCTGCGTTAGTGTTACACAGCGGTGAGATTTTCTGTCATATTAGCAGCAAAACTGGGCTACTTAGGTGCAGCATTACTCAAGAAGATTGGTCTAGGTTGCCCAAAGATTGAAGGGAAATTTATAACATAATAACTAAGTTATGCATAATACAGATTGCAAGTATCATATGACTGATGCTTAAGCTTGTATTTTAGACCCACTTGAGAATGATTAATTGATTCAAGCTAGGATGAACATTTGGATTCAGCCTAATCTGACCCTCATATTGCTTCTTTCCTAAAAGAATTTTAGTGTCAGATATTTTCTAAAATTAATGGAGTGAGCACTTAGGAATCAAAATATCTGTGGTCCCTAGTTTCACTTACATATCTCGATTGTTTGTCTTTCACTTTGCAAAGATATGGCTGACTAAATGGATGCATGGGCACTATAGATAATGATGGACTATATTAACACATGAATAAAATAGGAAATGAAGTGCATTGACTCCAGTAGGGGCCACTTGGATTATCTATACTTTAGATCCACAACAGAGTAACCTTGTTTAAGGTTGACTTCATTGTTTTTTTTACTACATGTAAGTCATTCTACATCTACAACTTGAATTATGCAACTAGTGGACACAGAGCACAGAGGTTTTCACTCTAATTATGTCACTGATGTTCAGAGTTCTGCTTGCAGCTTGAACACTGGAAAAAACAGCACTTACATCTAATGTGTTCCATCATAAAAACTTGAGCTCTCTGGCTTTTGACCATCTAGCATTCAGTGGCATTGCTTGTGGAACTTGTTTCCTATCTGACTATGGAATTCCCCCACTTTAGTAGGCTTTGATTGTTGAGTTGTCACACAGATCTGATATGTTTTCTTTATTATCAATTTTATATCATTTCATTCCTTTTCTTGATTCTTTAATTTATTTGTTGTTACTGTTATTTTTGTTGATTAACATGTGATACTTCGGTTCAGACACTTTATTTTGAAGGTGAACGTGAACTAGGGACCTTGGGGAGTATGATCTATTAAGTTTTGCCATGCAGTCCTTCTGGCATTGTGTCCAAGCAAACCATGTATTTACATACAATCCAGTGTAGCCAGACATTATGCCATGCTTCTGGCTAAAAGTGGACATGCAACCATAGAACAATCCTCTAAGTCCACTAGCCTCACTCATCAGCTTTTGAATTTTTTTACAGTATTATGAGATATCATGAAGTGAGAAAAGTAAATGGATAAGTGTAGGATGGGGGGTTGGTAGTGGTGTCTGGATTAAGGGAGATATTCCTAGTTGTGGATTGCACACCTGCCAATTGGTCATCTGTGAGGAGCACTGCTGTGTCTATATGCAAATGCACTAAACATAGGTTATTCGCTCTAAGAAAATGTGAGGCATTTTGATAAACATGCCTGCTTACAGGAAAAAGGGTGAATATCTGCAGATAATCATTCCATGTATGTAAAGGACTATGCAAAATCTGTAGGCTTCAGTTGACTTCATATGTACTTGCATATTACACAGAACCATGGCTGTACACAGTCACGCTTGAAAGACTTAGGACAGAAGATGGACTCTGCAGCTTTTATTAGTAATATTTTATAAAAATACAAGGGTTTCATATGCTTTATAAAGGGGTATTCTTATGTGTGCACCCTGTTGTTTTCATTTAATAGAGGAAAGGTGAGATAGGCAAGACTGAAGTAAAGAAGACACAATAAAGATGGAAACACGACAGGAACACATGAAGACAGTTATGCTGAAGGAGATGAGAGAGGAGGATACCATGTTTTTGGTGGGGGATCGACTCCCAACTTTTTTCAAGATTTTTATATAAAAGTATAGTGTTGGTGGGAAGTAGGTAAGAGGATATAGGAAAGAGGATAAGGGAAGAAAGGGGATGAAGAGGAGTGATGCCCAACAACAGTCTTCAGTCCACAAGGCCTCAAATGTTACCACTGCCAGATGGTCTTGCAGTGGTGCACCCCAATGTCAAAGGGGCAGGTGCCTGTGTTGGCATGGTGGTTGGCACAGACTGGGGTAGCGAGTCTTCCACCTGTTGAAGAAAAGCTTCAGTTAGATGAAGGCCTCTGTGCATACCTGATTTACCATGTTTACAACCAAGTGCTGAAATCACCATTTAGTGAGGCTTGCCTGGCTGCTATGTACAAGGGTGCCTACAGGACTGGTGCTACCACCTCAATACTGTGAGGATATCCCTTGATAATTGGAGGGTAAACATTCTCTAACCTGGAAGGTACATGGTTGGGCTACTCCTGAGGGATTTGGAGAGTTAATAAAAACAGAAATGTGAGAGAAAGAAAATAAAGAAGGACAAAGGAACGCATGGCTAAAATAAGAAAAAGAAAAAAAGGGGGAAGAGAAAAAATACAATAAATTCACACATGATATTAATCAGTATTCAGTTTATTATCAATCAAATTTATTTTTATTAAGGAAGTGCTTATGTATACATGGGAACAATGCTATGGGAAGTGCTTATGGATACTTGGGAAAAATGTATTACTAAAAAGTCTTGATGAGGTTTACAGTTGCACTCTACTGTATAACATAGGAAATGATAATACATTTCATATTTTTGCCAGATATGCATTTGCTTACAATATTCTACTGAAACCATCTCTTAAAATACTTGCAGTTATATGCACAATAAAATCAATTAAAGACAAATTATTGCATTTATACTTTGACATATATTTTATAGTTGCTTGAACTACTGTACAGAAACACTTTAGGCCTTCAGTTACTATCCTTTTTAAATACCTGTCATAGTATATGTATATATATATATATATATATATATATATATATATATATGTATATATATATTTATTTATTAGATTGGTTTACCGGGAAATTCTTTTTCAGTGGAGGCCCGGGGAGAAAAGCTCCACAGAATAACATGGTAGATGGTAAACAATAACAACCAAGGTATGAATACAGTAGAGGTGATCATGACATAGAGAAATACAGGAGCAAAGTAGGTACAATTGGGTAGATGCTCTAGTTAACATTGAGAAATAAGAAGTAAAACACAGAGCTACAAGTTATCTAAACAGTGACTAGATAACAATAATAACAGATTAAATGAATAACTAAATCCTGGAAGGATTAACAATCAGTGAGTAATCTTCAGTTCAGTTTTATAGTGATAGAGGGGATACTCTGTCTAAATCTGGGAAAGGACAGAAGGGTTAAGGGGGGGTTATTACTTGGGGTTTTGACAAGGACAAAGCCATTGAGAATTTAGGTGAGATTTAAGTGCAGTCTTGAAAAGACTGCAGGAAGGAAAGGTAGTTATGGTAGTGGGAAGGTTGTTCCAGAGCTTGAATATAGCGCAGGAAAATAGTGCTTCAGCTGCTGAGTTTTTGACTTTGGTGACCTGGAGTAGATTTTTGTTGCAGGAGTGTAATGGTCTAGATGAGTGGTAGGGTTGGAGAATTGTATGGAGCGATGGGATTCAGAGAGGGTGCTTTACTACTTTATGAGCAAAGGTGAGTTGCGTTTGGTGTAGGAGATGAAGGAGTTCAGGCCAGTCTAGTTCTTTAAGGAGACACAGTGGTGGCTGCGGTAAGAGGCACCAGTGGCAAATTTTGCGATTTTACTATAGCAGGCTTTGAGTTGGTGTAGGCCTGACTGTCTAAGATTTGTAAGTATTGGTGATGCGTAGAGTAGGGTTGAGATTAATTGGGAATTGGTGATACAGATTCTTGCTTGTTTGGTGAGGTATTGGCAGCTTCTATATAAGGCACCCAGTTTTTTGTGAACTTTTTTTTATTGTTAGTGATATGTGGGTGTCAAATTTGAGATTATTGTCTATCTGTGTGCCAAGTAGTTTTGTGTGGACTGTTAGTGAAATCGAGGTATTATCCTTGGCTTGAATAGTGAAATGTGATATATATAAATATATATATATATATATATATATATATATATATATATATATATATATATACATATATATAAAACCCAACCGCTGGTCAACTTCTGCTATGCTTTTCCTTAGCTAAAAAATGGAATTATCTTCCTTCCTCTCTAAGGACTTGTGAAAACATGGACAATTTTAAAACTCAGCTACATTCATAACTTTACTCTAATAGGAAATGCAACTGCATTCTCCTCACCTAGTCTAATAATTTACTCCACCCCTAAACTTTTGACTAACTCTGAGTACTAACTTACAAAACAAAAATGTACATATGGTAAGTATCTTAATTGTGCTATGTAACAAAATAACTTATGCTTGCTTTCTAACATGATATGAAATTGTAAATTGTGTCTTCTATACTATGGTTGTATCTGTAATTAAACTATATAACTGCAGAGATTTTCTCCCTGGGCCTCCACTGGAAATGGACTCCCTGAGCCCAGTAGACCTCCCCGGTCATCAAACTGGAAATAAATAAATAAATATAAAATAAAATCAGTTAAAGATAGAATACTGCATTTGTTACTTTATTCATTTCACTCAGCTACTCTGTTGCTGAACATGATTATAATTGATCTCCTCTTCCACTAGGTAGAGAAGACATAAGACGATTGCTGTTTACCTGTATTTTAACTGATTCCCTTTAACATATCTTATATGACTACTAATACTCAAAACATTTCAGTTACTGATGCAGTTGCATAGCATGTGTTTGCTTTAATATTTATTCATATCTGAATTCTCATACTGTGCCAATGTTGTGCTAATATGATTACATGTATAGAGCTGCAAATCATAGGACTGCATGCACATCTGCTGATTTCACCAGATGCAAACATAGTGAAAGTTTTAAAACATGAGCGAAACAAGTCTAAGATGACTTATTTACTTCATTTAGCAGAAACATATTGGTGTCAATTGGGAATGGAAACCAAACCAGAAGAAGACATCATGCAGCAACTGAATGTGCCAAAAAACAAAAGAAAGTATATAATGAGAAGGATCAAATGAGAAGGCAAGAAATATGAAAAGTCATAAATATCATTGCAAGTAAAGAAAACTACTCGAACAACCTCGTGTTGATCAGGATCTGATGCAGAAATAGTTAAAGGATAACCGTACCCTCAGTCTCAAAAAACATATTTATTTCATCATGATTAGGTGTTTCCTACATTTTAACAGCACTCTGGGACTATTTAGAGCTTTTTAGATATTTTTATATGTAATTTCTGACTCTGACCACATGGGGGCTGGCATTTTGAAATAATGCAGACTGTTTACTCTGCCTCTAAGTATCCCAGAATGCATTGTTTGTCTCCAAAAGATAGCATCAGATCTGCCACGTTTTCCCTTAAGCTGCTGTCACTTCATTGACTTAACAGGCATTCACTGCTGTCTTAAAGTCCCCTACTTTTGGATAAAATGTTATCCTTTTTCAATGACTACTTCAAACACAAGCAGTGCAAATGCTACAGAACAGAACTGAAAAATGCATTTTATTGCTTTTGTTTCTTAGAAATGCTAACTTGCTATCTTTTGTGAATGCTGAAATCTAGTTCTTCAAGGCATCTCCCCTCCCACTTCACACCTACCTTCCCTAGCTGTCAAAGAGCTAAGGGTAATTTGACCCATTATCTGCATGTGATTGACAGCTCACAGCAGGTGACCAGAGTAATGTACTGTTTTCTTGTCAGCCTTTCCCTCCTTACAGTGGGACACTTTTTTTGTAGCACTCCTCCTGTCAAATTTAGAACCAAGGTACATAGCTCTGGGAATAATCACTGTTTTGCAAAGCATCAAACTCCCACTTATTTTTCCTTCCCATTTGGTTAAATAGCTAACAAATGACGCACTATAAACATGAAATATTTCACAGACTTGCATGACAGCACCAACATGCTTTTTTAAGACATAATTTTAAAAAATACGGTATTGCATACTTCTTGTAATCTGATGTAGTGTTGTCGATTTAATTGTGACAGACATCTACTTCTTATGTAAAAACATTCAATTAATGTTTACGCATGGTTATTGCAAATTTATGCTCTTAGTTTTTGCAGCTGTTACTGTGCTTCTCCCTGCACTTTGTCACATATCGGTAGGGCAATGTAAAGCAATATGACAATACAAAAACAAAGTTTACAAAATTTAGAAATTACATCCAAAAATGAGACTCACCCACACTCGCTCATTCACCCACACTCACCCACTCACTTGACCACACTCACCCACACTCAACTCACTCACTCACCCACACTTACTCACCCACCACACTCACTCACACTCACCACCCACCCACCACACTCACCCTCACTCACCACACTCACCACTCACTCAGACACCTCACTCACCACACTCACCACCCACACTCACCACCCACACTCACTCACCCACCCACACTCACTCACCCACTACACCCAACTCACTCACCCACCCACACTCACCTACCACACCACACTCACTCACCACACTCCACCCTCACCCACCCACACTCACTCACCACCCTCACTCATTCACCCACATTCAACTAACCCACCCACATTCAACTCACCCACACCAACTCACTCACCCACACCAACTCACTCACCCACCCACACTCAACCACTCACCCACACCCACTCACCACACTCACCACCCACTCACTCACTCACTCACCACCCACACTCAGTCACACACTCACCACCCACACTCACTCACCACCCACACTCACTCACTCACCACCCACACTCACTCACCACCCACACTCACTACACTCACCACCCACCACACTCACTCACACCCACTCACCCCACTCACCACACTCACCCACTCGCTCACCCACCACACTCGCTCACCCACCCACTCACTCACCCACCTACTCACTCACCACACTCACTCCCCACATTCAACCACCCACACACCACACTCACTCACCCACCCTCACTCACCCACCCTCACTCACCCAGAGGTGAATTTAAACTAAAAGATGGATGGTTAATATTGGCTGCCCAGGAAAGTGGACTATATACAGTTTGGTTTACAAAGTCCATTGAGTATGTGGGAGAAAGAGACAATTGCAGGTTCTATACAACAGAAATGGAAACAGTCACATATTTTGTTGCTGGGTATGTTACAATAATGGCAGAGGGCTTGTATACTGAAAGGCACAATTATATGGAAATACTGTTTATTGGGAATTTTGCAAATATTACAGTATTGATGTAGTTGAAAAGCATTGGAAACATGAGCCACAAAGCATTATAAACAATGACGATGTTTATATCACATGGGATCACCCATTACCAACAGTTCAAAAAATAGATGCAAGAAAACCAGATGTAGTAGTCCATGAAAGACAAAAGTAGCATTAATCATTGAAATTGCTACACCCATGACTTATGTACAGAGAGAGACAGAAAGTCATAAAGTACCAGGATTTGCAGACAGAAATTAGGACAATGTGGGAGAAGGATATTCAGACAGTTCCAATATTAGTGGGAGCAATGGACCTCAGAAAAGAATTTACAGTCTTCTTTAGATGTGCTACAGATACATATATCTCCGTATGAATCACATTGTGGGTAGCCTGAAGAGCACTTTTGGCTAACATCAAAGCTTGAAATAATACCAATTACATGAACTTTAATCTTACTTTCACTTAGGAATAGGATAAATTCCCTTCATGTTATTACAAACCCAAACAACTTGGAGAAATTAAAGCAGGAAATGCCAGTATCTCCTTTAATGCACATTATAAATAGTAGAACTGTATCTTCCTTCAAATTGTTACACTTTTGCATGTGTGTAAATCTAGTTTGCTTGTGGAGGGGTGTTGTGTGGAATGGACCCTTGGTCTAGGTTCTAATTAAAACTGTTATGGTTTGCATACCTAAGTTACAGTTTCATGTAACAATCTGAATTTTCTTCAGAGAGAAGAAGAAGAAGCTGTACACACACAGAAAAATGTAGTAATTGAAGTTTTCACTTCCTTTCAATTCAACATTCATCAAACAAAACACAGCACTGTTACAGATAGATTTAGTACATAGATGTGTGATTTAATATTTTTCTGTTTAATAACTGTAAGCGTATAAAGGAATTGTTAAAATGTATGCAGAAGTAATACAATTGGTCATTTCTGAATAAACTATGTTCTGGCATTCACAATATAGTGACCTCCACCCCCACACCTAACTTCCACTCTGGCTAGCATGTGATGCTTGACTGAGTTCAGCCATCTTATAAGTGCAGTTAATATTGTGAAACAAATTACTGTCATATGCAATTACTATAATAATTAATATATACTGGCCTACACATATTTTTTCTTCACAAAAACTCTATGTACTTCAACTATAAACTAAGGTAATATATACTGTAAATAAAATGATGTAGCAATGTCATTTTTTGTTTGTGAACAAGCATATATTTATCTACTCTTGCAAGTGCACATCAGTAAGTTACAGACATGCATATGCATACTTGAATATATTTCTTTACTCATATATTTGCATTTCTATTTATACAGAGAATTATGTTATTACATGAGCATTCAATATGTTTGTATACAGATGCAGTTCTGTGTACAGATATCTTTATGCTTACTTTTGCATTATTATAATAGCAATAAAGATATATATATTTGCAGTTACACATATTTCTTCTAGGACGTACCTTAAAGTATGCATTTTGCTTGCCATTTATTTTTTAAACCTATGAATAATAAGACCAAAAATTAAAAGAAAAAGAATAATGCTTACTATGGAACTTTTGCTACCTGTTTGGGTTTACATTTCTGTAGGTCATCATACCTGTGTCTGCACTGGGGGCTAGAGTGGGTGATACCTGACAGAGATGTAAGGTATTCACCCAATTCCTGCCAGATGTCAATCCTTTTTCAATCAGAACTTTTAATACATGCATGGATCTTATCCAGTTACAAATTGCTCAGAAGCTAGAGCATTATTTTGGCCTCATTATCTAGCTGCCTCAGAGCGAGGCCTCATGTCTTCACAGGTGCTGCCATTAGTTAGCATGGCTGTAGTTATCAAGTTTAGAACAATTTCCTCTTGGTTGTGACATCACCATAAACAACTATAGTTAACAAGTAGTGGCATTAGACCCGGTACTGAATTATTGGCAAGTTAATTTTACCAAAAATGCTTTGTCAACTACATGTCATTTTTTAAAGGAATACATTCACATTTCATTGATATGGTAGATGAAAGTCATTAATGAAATCATCAGGGTTTTAATCTTGCTTACAATTGCTACTACTGCTATATATTGTTTTTGCTACTTTTTGAGTATTATACCTGAATATAATTTATACATTCTTGTTTTTATCTCCAGAAATAAATCTTACAAATTTTAGCAAATGTTGTGTGCTTTGATATGACAAGGTGTGCCAGATTATGTTGGATGGATAGGAATTATACTTCATGGCTAAGCAAACTGATATGCATATGATTCCATTTTGTCTTTTCTAAAATATGATCAGGGTAGAGACTAACTGAAGCTATCCTCATATACTCACAACATTTTGAGTGCTGCAGACTCTGCCACTATCCCCAGCATGTTCACTGGAACCCAGGGCCATATCCACAAGTAGCTGAGACCTAAATATGTGGATAAGTTGCTGTACAAGTTTGTGTATTACTTTGGTTCATACAGATGAACATTAAAGGGTCTAATTTGCATATAACATGAATAAATGACCCTGAACTTATGTGAATAGGTTTAACACCACAATATTAACTTGCGATTACTTTAATTAGACAGCAAATGACTTGGGAATCCACAGACTTTTTAGAATAAAAAAAAATACAAAAATATTGCAAATTGATTTGAAACAATGAAAATAATGTAAGATTACTGTGTTCGCGTCAATGAATGTTTGTTTTATTCATACAGTGGCCATAATACAATGGCTTTACTGAATACTGAAAAGCTGTCATTTTTAAATGAAAAATTATTACAGGAACAGTGGAAATGAAGAGATCACCAAAAAAATCATTTTCTTTGGTGTCATTTCATGATTGTGCCTACATGGTCAGATTTGGATAGAGCACTAGGTGACCTAGGCTGTTGCCTAGGGCCCGTGTTGCCTGGAGGAATGGGGCATGTTTAATGGGGAGGCCTGTCTTCCTTAATAAAATCTACTGCATATAAAAAACAGTAAAATTGTAAAACCCTGACTGCCATTACCACACAGCACCAGCATTAGGAGACAGCATAGCAAGGCAGGCCTACTTACTTAATGCAAGCCCCAGAAAAATGTGGGAAATTTAAGTATTACATCCACAAGGTAATGGATTTTTGCATCCATGAGTACAGAGCTGCAACCAAGCCACAAATGGAGTTGTGAGTACCTTGTTAGCACAGTAGGTGTGTGTGTGTGTGTGTGTGTGTGTGTGTGTGTGTGTGTGTGTGTGTGTGTGTGTGTGTGTGTGTCTGTGTGTGAAATGCACTAGTTAGGGGGACTGTCTAGTTAAGTAACTCAGACTAGAGTCAAATTCTGATCTTAGTTCCTGGAACGCAAGTGCCTTAAACCTCATCACCACTTGCCAAGTCTCCTTTAATTTTTTTTCTTTTCTGTTGTTGTTGTAAATGAGGATTACACTCTGTCAATGTCAGTTACAGAATTTATTGGTTTTGTTGTTGTCACTTGTGCAACAGGTCGAATATTTGTTTTTAGCACAGAAGGCTGTAGGTTTTCTTTCCACACCAGGTAGATTGATTGCTGAGAAGCACTATTTTTATTTATTAAATATAATACAGGCAATTTATTTTTAAAGGGCAGCAGACACTGAATTTGTAGATGAAGCACTGAAATGCTAAGTTGTTGGCCTCTTATGGTGGAAATGCTCTGAAACGGGTAGTTTACTCATTATTGCTTCTTTTTATTTTACTGCTTACTGGAAAACTATTTAAAAACTCCAAATTTAAAACATACATTCTAACAAGTGGTGCTGCATTAAACAAGGAAAATAATTGAATACAATTAGGAAGGTGAATAAAAAAAAACATAAGCATTTATGCATGGTCCTAACAATGTGAGCAGGGTGCCAACGACTTAAAAACAGACCAAAAGTGGACTTCATCTGCCACTGGCCAAATTCATTTTCTATGACTGGGTATCAAGGCAGTTTCACTGAATGTGAGTTTCATTGGCAGAAATGTTTACTGTTGTTCATGCTATGTCTGTTTTTCATTGTGAGACTGTATTGTTTTGTTTATCAAATTGTTATCTGTGTTTGTGCTATAAAATGTTAAATAAAAGTTTTAAATCAAATCAGTAATCATTGCAGAAGTTTGAACAGTATTTATGGCATCTAGGGAAAGATGGCCAAGTGATAGCCTAAAATAATGGTTAGGGGCATCTTGGGGATCTGATCCTGTACCCTATCTATAGGCCCCATTTGACCATGGTCCAGCTCTGTACCTGGTCGAAATGTAGTGATTTAACTGTGAAGTATGGAAGAGGCAAGGATTTTGAGCAGTGTGGGTGGTGCAGAGGTTGGCATTGTTGGATCACAGCAAGACATTCTCTGGTTTGATTCTCAGCTGGGGTGCCATCTATGTGGAGTCTCAATGTCATCCCTGCATTTGCATGAGTTTTTTTCTGGATGCTCTGGTTTCTTCCCACATTCCAAAGACATGCATCTGGAGCTTTTCTCCCAAGGCGTCTGCTGAAAATGAGCTCTGCCCCTGTTAACAAAATGTTAAATAAATAAAAAATTTTTTGATTTCTGAGTGGCACTGCTGAATGTAACATGACAGTATTATGATAACAAGAAAGTGGTAGGGACTAGAGGAAGGATAAATTGGTTAACAAACTGCTTACCTTACTGTTGTGAATGTGTTCATAATAGTGTAAACATTAGTTTAGCATGACTTTACTTGTCTGGACTGATTCTACTGTCTGCAGCAGTAACAATTCTATTCTTGGGAAGGTTGGTTTTCAAAACAGTAACATATTTATATAGAGACCCAAATGCTTGCATGCAATGTTTACATTAAACACCCAGTGATTACTATTAGCAGGTAAACCTTCATATCTGCGCAGAATGACAATGAAGGCAGTGTCCCTCATACCTCCTTATTCAGTATACAGCAGAGTATGCTACTTCTTTGTTGATATTGTTTTCGAATAATTTTTACAGGGTCAGATGCATCAGTAAGCACTTCCGCTATACCCAGAAATTTGCCAGATATCAGCAGCAGAGTGGCTGATGAAGATGATGATGATGATGACATATTTACATTTATGAGGTAGCCTGAGCAAAATGGCATACAGTCACAAGTTTAATGGGAGGATCTCACATCCCACAACATGGTATTATCTCTGCAGGAGGTAACAGTGCATCATAAAATCAAGTACATGCTGACATTACACTCCAACTAGTACACAAGGAAAACCCCTGCACCTCTATCTCTATACCTGTTTCTCTAAACCCAGACTGACACTTTCAGGATGATGGCAGAAATTCAAAGGTAACAGTCTCCACAGTGACACATTTACAGTGGGGAACCAGGCACAGGAATTAGTCACAGCTACCCAGGAAAAACATAAAGCATTGGCGGCTACCTAGCAGCAAATGTCCTGTGATATTGATTAGGCTCAGAGCAATGTTAAAGAGAGTCATTTGGATTGGAAATGGTCTGAGTCCTTCAGAGCATGCATGAGAATTTTTAGCTTTACATGGAAATGTCAAAGTAGGGATAATGCCATGATCACACTGACACATGGTATGGTGGTACATACAATATCTGTGGTTACCTCCATTCCTACACTAGTTAGGACTTATCCAGACTCAAGCAGAAGTCAATCTTAGAAGGAGAAGAGGACAGTGCACTTTTCATCTACATGGTGTCAGATCACATGAGACTACAAGTGCTTCTCAAGAACGTACTGCAATTAGTTGGGGGGAACAAGCACAATGGATTTCATGCAGCCCATGTCAGTATTCATCTACATCTATCAGAACCTCTCTTTCAAGATCCTGGTCCCACTGCACAGTAAGATCAGTGTCTGTAGGTTCACCTGGATCAAGTAGGTCATGACATTGGACCAACTCACCAACCAGTTCTAATGGCAGCCCCTCTTCAAAATCATTAGCACCATTGCTTAGTTTATCTTAAATAGATGATTATGACAAAGTTGACCTTGATCAACTACAATTCAAGTGTAACATTTCTGTTATTTTCAATTTAACCCTCACACACACACACACACACACACACACACACACACACACACACACACACACACACACACACACATATATATATATATATATATATATATATATATATATATATATATATATATATCAGTGTTTAACCTGAAGGGGCATAACTTATTAAATAAAGTTAAAAAAGAGGGAGAATTGATTATTTTAAAGTGTATGCTAATGGTACTGTTTAAAACCTATTGAAATTGTGTAAAGAAGGCTGCTTGTCATAACAAAAGACTGCAGTCATGAACACCACTACTGTTCTATGCATTACCATTGTTAGAGCTGGCAGTTACCAATAATTTAAAAGTAGTACTACAGAAGTATTCAGAGAGACTATAATATGAAAATTAAAGATTAAAATGAGTAAATCACTGCTGACACTTTACCCTCAACACTGAACAAATGATGATGTTTTTGTCTCTGAGACCACAAGTTATTGTGTATAACAAACTGAAATAAGCTGATGTACAGGACTTCAACAAACAACATAGTTCAAACTGAAGAAACCTTGTCTAATATATAAAAACAATATGATATATTTTCATTCAGTTGCAATGTATGAACTCATGTTAATTGCTTTTTACTAACTGTACTACTTTAGGACATTCAGTGCATTCATACTTAGGCATGCTACCTCAGCAGAATTTATTGTGGAAAACAGTTAAACATGTGATTATTCCTACATCACTGAACAGGAGTCAGTGAGCACTCGGGCATGAAATTTTACATATAATAATATGAGTACTTGTTCTGAAATAAAAAAATGAATTATTTAAAGATGAGAAGGAATGTCTAATGACAGCAGACCATGCACCACAAGCATAGCCCACAAATGTCACTGGATACATCAGTTATGCTCTATGTGTTTTTTACATGAAAGTGAACACAGACCTGAATGTCCTTGTCCATAGTTCTGGAGTAGATGCCATCTCATTACCTGCACAGCCACATGTCATGCATGAGCCTGCCGCATAGGGTCTCTTACTACTGCTGCCAGCTGGTCACCATTAGTCATAGTAGGACAAGAACTGAGATTTGCAGTGACAACATTGGTCACTTCACTAACAGTTCAGCACATGATCATTTTGTGCAGAATGCAACATGCAGTAAACATCTGGCATTCAGTACCTGGGTCACACTGAAGGGCATCCACAGACTCGTCCAGAAATGTAAAACAACTCTTCAAGAAGCCAAAGACCCTATTTATGACAATACTGGTCTGGGGCAGAGTTATGTTGAAGTTTTCTTGTTCGATCTCCACTTGAATTTCTCACTAGTGTCATGGACCATGGCTCCAGTGGATATCCAGCAATATCTTCAAGAAAGAAAAAAAAAGGAGAGGGGAAAAGAAGTAGTCAAAAAAAGAAAAAATGCTTTAATATATTGTAATACATTTTACCATTTATAAATTCTTAAATGGAAAAAAAAATGTAAATTTTTTTCCACTTACCAACAAGATGACCACTGGACTTCCTACCATGCAGAAAGCAGCACTAGGGTGAGATAGTGTGCCATGTCTGAAAATCATATGCACTATTACGATGCTGGGCAGAGATGCCAGCGATGCACCCTCATGCATAACACACTGCCTGGTAATTGATAAAATGGTAGCCCTTCCTATTGCTGTATCAGTCTCCCATTAGACCAGATGGGGGCTGATTGTGACATGGGTGCAATCTGTCACACTAAGTGCTGCAGGGAAGCATGTCACTCCATAAAATGCAGTCATAGTTTAGGCTCGGTCCTGAGTTGACACCAATAAAGAGTTGCTCTAATCCATACATGCCAAGAGTACATCCAAGAACTGCTGAAGTGTCCGCAAAGCAAAACATCTGTGAGGTACCCAACATATTCCCAGTCTGTCTCAGAAACTTCCCTGCAGCCAATATAGTGAGGGCTATACATATCTTTGTATCCACAGGTATAGCAGGGCCACATATCCCTTTAGTTTTTAGTTGAGGGCCATAGATATTCACTAAAACCCATGCAATATCCTTGTTCACTCTAAAGTATCAAGTATCTGCTGATTGTTAAAATTATAGTGAGTTATGCCAATATCTCTCCCTTCTTAGCAAGTGAGCACCATTGGGTGCAAGACAATTTGGCTTGGCCAAAACAAGCAGCTCACAAAGGGAAAAGCAAGGCTAGCAGCAGGTAACAGCAGTGTCGTGGATTGCAAAGTAGATAGAAATTACATGATTCTGCCTCTTATAATGAAACGTGTGGATGGCAGGGAAAAAAACAAAACTTTGACCATGAATCACAAGTTGGCTGGAGAAGACTTCATTAGCATATACAGTTGTACATCATTTCTCATTTGCATCTTGTTATGACTTCATCTGCTTATACTTATTTGTGGCCATCGCACATTATAGTAAGTAGCCTCTATGAATTATTGCTTTGCTGTGCTCATTCACGGAAAGCTCAGATAGCCTTTATGCATTCATGGAACAACTCTTAATACCACCTTCAGTGGTCAGAAAATTATTGAAAAATACTACCAGAACTAGAAACAACAACCTCTAATGCCCTGACTGTTTTCTCTCTCTTTTTCTCCCCACTTCACACCAACACACACACACACACACACACACACACACACACACACACACACACACACACACACACACACACACACACGTCTGTACAATTGTACTGTTGTCCTAAAGATTCTTTTGTCAAAGATTTAGGTAAATCCTGCCGGTCAGCTGAAGGGACCTTTTCTTGCATCTTATAAACACCCCTGCCTTTCTGATGTCTTTTGATGGTATTGCCTTTAAGAAGCAGAAAAGCAAAGGACTCAGATATTGGTCTCAGATGTTCCATAAAAAATATGGTTGGTTTTAAGAGTACAGATTTCCATATTAGCATTAAGAAAGAGTGTTATTATCATTACTTCTGTCTTGACACTTCCCTGTGGATATTGGGATTGTAAGAAGCCAGGCACCTAAAGAATCCAGTATGATGAAAAACTGTCATCTTTATAGACTGCACATTGCATTGAAAAGTCTAACTTCTGTTGATTTTACCAACTTTAAGGTAATGTTTGAGAATACATTAGACTTCCTACATTCTACCATCTGGAGCAGAAAAACAGTTGTATAGGCCATGATCCCTTCACCAGTAGCAGCTTCTTAATTTCATAGTTTCATAGTTTCTTACTAGGCTATTTATCATGAAGGATCTTTAGAAGCCTAATTATACATTCCCATGATTTTGTTAGCTTTTGTAATTTAAATGTAAGTAACAAATACCATGCAAACCATTTACGTTGCCCCTTTCCATAAGAAACAAGGGTGCTACTCCAGAGAAGACTTTGTGGTTTCCTATCCAGTCATCCAGATTAAATTTAAATAGGGTAAGTGAAGAACTTTGTTTTACATGGAAAGAAAGACAATTCAAATACACTGAATTCTCTGCGATATATAACTATCCCTCCAATGTATTCTATTTTATTGCAGAAGAGATTAAGATCTGCTGACTAGATGTTTTTGACAACCATTGGACTTGTGGATATACAGTAGGTTTGACAGGACAAGATATGTTGAGGCTCTACATGCGAGGAAGAGGTCACCTCTCAGTAACCTGAGTGACACCAAGAATATGGACAATCTGTGTAGTTCCTATCATTTAGACCTTGATTTTCCTTGTGAGAAAATGTTGTGGGCATTCAAGTTGTGTCAGGTGTTTGGAGAGATGCATGCAAAATGTGGCATTATACTAAACTATCAGCCTAATAAGTCCTGAATACAGTGGAATGATCACATCTCTGGACCTTTGTGCCATACCTTTACTAATATGCTGTGAATTAAAATGGGCTTTCTTATAATAGTGGGTACATGATGATCAAAGGACAGGTCCCTGTTTACCTAGGATCGCAGGTCCCTAACTACTGAATCAATTTTCCAGAGAGTGTTGTCAATGTGATACTTACATGGGATGTTGTGCTTCCCAAAGGATATTATTATCCATTTTTGGCATATAATCATTTTGCCACCAGCTATTTGTATGGGAAAGGCCCTCTTGTAGGATCATGGTGTCCTCTGAAGAGTTAATAATGGTTCCTACTTTACACTCATCAGCAAACTTGGTAAGCTCATGATATGTGCTATAACCTCTGAGAAGTAGATTTCAAAGAAGAGTTAACCAAGGACAGTTTCCTGTCATACACCACTGGTGAAAAGACTTTTGGAGAAGATGGAGATGCCCACCCTAATTTCCTGGTTCTATTTGTGAGTCACTTTGCTCTCCATTGAGTTGTATAGTGACTGACATTCAGTTGTCTGGTCGTTCCTTCAGTAGGCTGCGATGCCTCTTTAGAGATATCCCAGTCTTACTCTTCCAAATGCTCTGATTGAGCTAACTTCATTGTAAGCTTAGGTAAGCATATATTTTTTTGATTACCAAAGCATTAGTAAAATGTAAAAATGGACTGGCAGTATAATTATTGATGTCTGGAGTTGCATAATTCATATACTTTACAATTTGATCTTTCTTCCATTCTAATTTTTGATAAAATATCATGTTTAAATTTAAGAGCCTTCTTATGTTTATTAGCTGCTTTTATGCTTACACAGAGCTGGACTATGCAAAGTTGGGTCTTCCTTGTTAATATATAGAAATAGTGACATAACACGATACTTTGAGAAAAGGTCATAAAAATATATAATTACTGGAGTAAAGCCTCTGTGATGTGATCAGTCTGGACAGATGTATTTATGACATATAGCACTTAAAATAATTCTTTGACATTCACTGTTTTATCTCCAAAAGAATGCCTTCATTAATAGATTCATTGGTGCTAGAAGCCTGAAACACGCATATGCATCATAAACATTTCTGATTTCATTAATGAAGAATTTACTTATGGAGTATTACTTTGATTATTCTGTCTAATGATACCCAATTAAATCTACAGCACTGAAACTAAGAAATGTTCTAAGAAATCAGCAGGAAAGTGTTTTTTTTTTTCAGACAACATTAAATAGTAGTGGACAAATATAAAGGCGACTGTTTTAACTAGCTACAGTGCTTTAAGAAGCGCACATGAACAAATACAACCCCTGAGACCAAACTTAGATTCAGCAACTGGAGGCAAACCAGATGTCCTTGTAAGAATTTTACCTGATTACCCACCAAAGTAAACTATCATAGATCTACTGATATGTGGATAATTGGTGCTGATCATGGAAATAAGGGTAGAACTTGGCTAAGCTTGTAAGGGCCCTACTGCCATTAGCCTAATAACTTCCTATGATCCTATGATAAATTAAATATGAAATATTTATACAGCATGGGCTGTAATTCATTCTACTTCATATAAAGATGTCATCTAATTCCTAGATAAAGGATTCAAGAAGTACATTCCAGTGTTTCTGTTTTTTTTTCTTCATGGTGTTGGTAATTGTTCACAGAACCATTGGCCCAACTTTTCTACTTTCTCATTCCCAGTCTTAACCAACAGGCCTGCTATTCTTCTGACTAAAATGTACATTAATGTTACTATTGGGTGTGTCTGGCAGTGAGCAGAGGACTAAAGATCTGAGCTATTAGTGAGTTGCTTCCTGCATTTCATGGTTTGATTCCCTCAGGCTCTATTTGCCTACTGTGTGATTGAGCAAATCAATTAACTAGCTGGTGCTCTGGGACAATTAGAAAATTGGGCTAGTCTTCTTAATGCTCACCTGGACCACATGCCTAATATATACTCAGGAACGTATGAATCTATCTGACTGTCCAGTAGTCGTATTGGTGTGACAGGTGTGCACTTTAAATATCCCAGTATGACACCGCCCTGATTAATAGAAAGGATGTATGTTATTCTGATTACCCCTGGTGTGACTTTACAGTATTATAAATATGGACACACCATGATGCATGCATGCTGGTTGTATAATGTCTTAGCCATGCTAACATGTCCCTATGATTCCATCAGAAAGTGACCTAGTAATGAAAACTCTTCCCCATGAAAATAAGTCAAAAAAAGATATCCTTTGGCTGCACAACCATGTTTTTCCCAACCAGTTCATTGTCATGTCAGTTAAATAATTAAATGTATGCCAATAATATCATAAACAGAAGCCTAAAACCTATAAGCAGAACCAGATCCAGCACTAGGCAACCAAGGCATTTGCCTAGGACTCAATGGCTTGGTGGGGGCCACTAGACTGGAGACTACCACAAGACTTGCATTTCTTCTTTGTATGCATGTAGAGTGCATCCTTAGTAGTTTCTGTGTGTGCTTCTATAACATGGCACACGCACATTTAAAGTTTAGAGAGGCATGCGATTTTTAAGAATTGAGCACTGATTATTATGAAGAGCTGTTGCCATTCCAGACTTTTAAGAGACAAACATCGAGCATGAATTTTTACTGTTGCCATTCTAGATGAGACACATGTAGTGTGTGTGTGTGTGTGTGTGTGTGTGTGTGTGTGTGTGTGTGTGTGTGTGTGTGTGTGTGTGTGTGTGTGTGAGTGTGCATGTGTGTGTTTGTAAAATGCCCCAGGTAGAGATGGCAAGTTGGTTAACTTATTTAGGCTCAAAAGCTGTACCTTGAATACAGGACCCTAGAACCTAAAACCTTTACATCAATTGCCAAACTGTCATCAGTGAGTGCATTTCAAGGACTATTGAGTTTCTGTGAATTTTCAAGCAACATTGAGTTCCAGTGTATTTTCAAAGAATTGAGTGTTTGTGCATTTTCAAGGAGTGTTGAGCTTCTGTCCATTTCCAAAAACTGTTGAGTTTCTGTACATTTTCAAATAATTTTGAGTTTCAGTGCATTTTCAAGGAATGTTGAGTTTCAGTGCAATTTCAAGGAATTTTGAGTTTTAAGGGAAGAAATATTTACTGTTGCACATGCTAAGTCTGCTTTCAATGTCTAACTTCTTTTGTTTAGTAAATGGCCTTCATCAGTGTTTGTGCTTTAACTTTGAAAAGCAGTGATAGTAGCAAAACAGGTAGCATACTTGCCTTTTTTTGCAAAAGGTCATGGGTTCTGCTCCACACCTTGCAGATGGAGTGCTGATATTGCAGAGCACCCTTTAAGGGGAGAATGGAGCACTGTACTCCTGAATGTGTCCTCCTTTGGATGAGATGCCTAGCAACTATGAATCTGTTGCCAGTTTGGCAGCCGTACCCTATTGCAATATTACTGGCTTACCATTTTTTTTTATGTAACAAGGGCAGTTTATTCTTCAAGGGCAGTAAGCACTGAATTTGTAAATGAAACACTGAAATGTAAAGTTGTTTGCCAATCGCAACATCTTCATTAGTTATAGATCTCTTTAATTTGGAATTATTCTGATGGCCTTTACTTCTGTAGAGATTGTGTATATTGACTGATATTGGTGGATTATAATGACAGACATCTGAGTGGCCTTTTGTGGCTGAAATGTTCTGTAATAGGCAGTTTTGTCATTATGGGTTTATGCGTTTTGTTTCATTGGTTACTGGAAAACTGTTCCAACCTACACATTTAAAACACTCTCTAGCAAGTGGTGCTGTACTATATAAGGAACATAATTTAACAAAATGGGTGGTGTATGAATTAACACATTCATGGATGCATGGTCCAAAAAATATGTGCAAGGAGACCATAGTTTGAAAACTGCCCAAAGGTAAACTTAATCTGCCACTAGCCAGGTGCTTTTTTACCGTGGGTTCTGATCCTGTTTCGATAAATGGGAGTTTCAGGGTCAGAAAAGCTTACTGTTTATGTTCAGTCTGTTTTCATTATGAGACTGTATTGTTTTGTTTAGCAAATGGCTACTAGTGTGTGTGTGTTTTAAAATTTAAAACAAAAGCTTTAAAGAGCTCTAATCATTGTAGAAATAAAGAACGAAATAGTATACACACTGACAGATTTAAAGAGTATTTATGGTAACTGGGAAGAAATAGCCATGTAACAGGATACTGGAATGGCTAGGTGGGGGTCTCCAGGGGCAATGGCTACTGTGGAGGGGGAGCCCTGCTGTGTTACTCTGCCTAGAGCCCATTTGACCATGATCCAGTTCTGCCTGCAAGAATGTGTGTGTAAATGACAGGGAATTCCAGAGGTAAACATCCAACAGAAAAAAAAGAGAATATTACTAAAAGAAGATAAGACATCTGTTTTGAGAATTTACTTGCATTTATTTATTTATTTATTTATTTATTCCAGTTTGATGACCAGGGAGGTCCACTGGGCTCGGGGAGCCTGTTTTCAGTGGAGGCCCGGGGAGAAAATCTCCACAATACATAGTTTAGTTACATGAATTAATTACAAAGAATCTTTGCATTACAAACAACAGGTAGCATTCAGAAAAAGAAAACAAATAATTACAATTTTGTTTAGGCGAGAAAGACAGACATATAGCATGGTGGCTACATATTACAGTTTAGTTATTTATACAATCTACATTTATGAGTGAGGTTAGCTTGGTGTGATGTTAGCCAGGACTATAAGCGGAGGAGAGCTTGAGAGGTATGGGGTGAACAGTACAGTTACATTTCTTGTTTGAATAAAGATAAGAATGAAATAGAGTTTTAAAGTTTTCAAGGTTGTCACATGTCTTCAGTGACGAGGGGAGAGAATCCCAGTTTTTAGCTAAGGAGAAGTATAGCAGAAGCTGACCAGCTGGGTGCTTGGGTTTGTGGATAGTGATTAGGTTTTGGTGGGTAGATCTAAGGGTTCTTTGGGGGGGATATGGTTGTAGAATATTGGATAGAGCAGGGCACTTAGTAGGTTGGAACAATAATCTGTGGGCTGTGGTGATTTGGAGAAAATCTAGTTGGTTGGGGAGTTCAAGCCAATTTAATGAGTGAAGGGAGGTACAATGATAGGAGGAGGATTTGGCTTTGGTAGCAAATCCGGAGATTTTTTTGTAACATACTTCCAATTTGGAGGTGAGAGTAGAGGATAAATTAGTAAGCAGAGGAGCACTGTACAGTAGAGAGGGAAGGAGATAGGTAGTGGCAAGAATTAGTCTGGTGGCAGGAGAGAAGAAGTAGCTGTTTCTGTAAAGTAGGCTGAATTTTATGTGTGTTTTCTTAATGTTTAGTTGGACATGAGTGTTAAATTTCAGGTGTTCATCAATGGTGACACCAAGAAGTTTGGTGGAGGAAATGACCTCTATAATGGAGTTGTTTTGGCTGGTAATTTGAAGTGAGTTGTTGTCAACAGGGGATGTTTTTGAAGGAGAGAATAGAAGGATTTTAGATTTGTTGGCATTTAGTGAGAGGTGATTTTGGAGCATCCAGTTTTCGGTGGTTGAGAAAGCTGTTTGTGTCAGTAATTGGTGTTCTGTTAAGTTAGAGGCACTGCAGATCAAAGTAGAATAGTCAGCATATTGCACAATTTTGATATTGGTATGGCTTTGTGAACGTTATTAGTAAAGATATTGAATAGCACGAGGCCAAGTATGGATCCTTGGGTACTCCAGTGGGAGTAGGAAGGAAAGTGGAGGTGCCTTGGCCCCATTTTACAGCCTGAGACATGTCTGAAAGATAGCTGAAGAACCAGGAAAGTGTCTTGTGGGAGAGATTAAGATTAGACAGATGATTTAGGAGGTGGGTATGGGAGATGGTATTGAAAGTTTTAGATAAATCCAGCAGAACTGTGGATACTATTTTACCAGACTCACAAGCTAAATTAACAGTATGTAAGAAGGAGAGAAGGGCGGTTTTGGTACTGTGTCCTGGGTGGAAGCCATGTTGGGTAGGACAGAGTAGCTGGTGTTGGTAAGGAATGGCATGAGCTGAAGGTGGATGCATTTTTCAAGCAGTTTGGAGATTGGGGAGAGGATGGCTATGAGGCGGAAATTTGTGACGTTACAGTTTTTGCCACCCTTGTAAAGTGGAAGAATATAGGCAGCACGCCATAGTTTGGGCACATAGGATTCAAGTAGGGATCTATTGATCAGGATGCTGATAGGGAGAGCAATTTCATCGGTGGCTATTTTTAAGAAGGAGGATGGAATGTTGTCGGGGGCATTAGCACATGGCTTTAGTTTTGAGAGTAGTTTCTTTATAAGGTAGGTGGAGACAGGTTTGAGTTTGAAGGTAAGGGGAGATGGAGAAGAGGGTGAGGAAAATTGAGTGAGGTAGGGTAGAGCATTATTGTTGGTAAAGGTTGATAAGGTTGGCAAAGGTTGGTAAAATTTGAAAGATATGTATGAGTTTGAAGAATAAAGGTGAAGTGTCTGCTATGCTATGGATTGCAGTGGACATAGAGATGGGGTACAATGACTTAAAACAGAACCTCACACAAAGACTGAAAAAGACATGTTTGTTTTATCATGTCTTGATGTTTCCTACATTGTAACACCACTTTTGGACTCTCTATATTTTTTTAATATGTTTAAATTTAATTCCAGAATCTGCTCACATAGGGGTCCAGCATCATGATTGTTTAGTCTACCTCTAGGTATCTCACAATACAGTATTTGGCTTTAAAATATTACATCATAGACCATAAGCTACAGTCCAATGCATTGACTTTACATGTGCTTTCACATATACCCTGCATTCTTTAGTTAGCCAGGTTTAATTACCATTTCTTGCTTTAGAATGACTACTTAATAGGCAAACAGTGGCAATCACAAAGAAAAGTATTCTCAGTGCCTGTTACTGCTTTTTCATTCTAAAGTGGTCAATTTTCATTCTTTTGTTATGCCTGAATATAGTCCTTAAACTAATTTCCCTTTCCTTTAAATATCTTCCCTTCGTATCTATCAAAAGTGTAAAGGTAATTTGAGCTGTTTGCTGCTGTGATTGATAGCTCACAACAGAAGACAAAGTTTGTGTAATGTTGCCTTGTACTATCCACCAACTTATAGTGGGACACTTATTTTTACTGCACCATAGCCTCTTTCCGTCCTCAGATTTTAATCCTTACTACCTAAAATTTGGTAACTCATGGTTTGGCAAACCTTTCAACTTCATTTTGGGGATTCCTGAGAAAACAAAATTCTTAAATAATTGTGTCAGAAAGGCCATTAAAAATAAAACATTTTGTTTTTACATAGCAATGTGATGCACTTAAAATAAGACATTTTGAAGCAATGTGCATTTTCTAAACAATAGTAATGCAAGTCTAAACTATGACTTAACAGTAATCCCCACTGATTACCAGAGAAGTTATGAGGGACAGGTCAAAAGTACGATAAAAAAATCATGAACATTCTGCAAAATCAGGGGCATTTGAGATATATGGTCTCGGGCTATTTACCTCTTATTATACTGTTGTCTATTTGCTCCCTGTACTTTGTCTCTTGCAATGGGAGGATTTATCCACAATGTCTGCAGTAATTTTCTAAAATCAGTTAATCATTGTTAATGCATCTTCACCAATTTATTTTTCACACATTGTAACTTAGTATGCAGCCCCCTTCACTGTTTTGTTTCTGATTCCAGTCACTTCAGTTTTTCATTCCTCTATAAATCCATCCCACATATTACTGTTTATTGTGTTTATGTAAATATGTTTATTCCCTTCTCTTTTTAATTCCAAGATGCAACTATTGGTGCTTCTTAAAGACACTATCTCACTTATCACAATGAAAGTAAAGTTGTTTATTATAAAGATGCCCAGGTTCATATTCTTGTATCAAACAGATGAAAGAACATGCACTGACTAGGTAAATACTGCATTAATTAGACAGAATGCTTTACTTGCCACCTTGAGTGCCTCCTGTATGACAGCAGACCCTACCTGCACTAAATGACAGTATTAAATACTGAATTCACAAAAGCCCACTCCTGGAATGAATGTCTTACACAAGTTTACTATTATACATTTCTTGGCACTGAATTTTAGGCAGTCACTGTGGTATCAGTTATTAGTTTATAGCAGGCCTTCTTGCACAGTATGTCTTTGGGGGATTCTATGAATGTGTCGAGCTTGCAATCACCTGTGAACTTGGTCATCCAGAGGCCAGTGACATTAGATTTTATTTCAGAGAAGAAGATGCCAAAAAGGAGATGCCCCAGCACCAAGCACTTGCTGACTCTGCTAGTGACTGACCGTTTTGTAGATTTCTTTGGACTTATCTGTAAACCAGCTGATTATCTACTGGGTGACACAGGAGTTTACACATAATCTCATGAGCTTGTTTACAATGCTTGAGTAGGGTATGATGTAGAATGCCTTGACAGATCAAGGTAGGCCATATTCACCATTTTATCCTCATCCATTGCTTTGATGACTTTCTTAAAGTCCATCAAGTTTAGCAGGCATGATCTGCCCTTGACTAAATCAACCTGGGTTAGGTCCAGTGTCTGAAGGTTTTCAATGTCATTATTTATCATATCCATGACATTTTTTTTCTGTGACTTGACATGTGATACTAGTCAGATTTATAAGTCGGCAATTACCCTGGTATGTAGATGGCCTGCCCTTGTGACTAGGGATAACAGCTACAATCCTAAATTCATTTGGCATAAAATCTGTTTGGAGGCTGTGGTTAAACAATCATTCTACTGGGTCCTTCAGGTCATTATTTCCTGCTATCTAGAAGATATCTTGGGATATTATTGGGACCCATCGATTAAATATATTTGGCCTTTTATTGATCATTGAGAATCTATTCCCTAGTGATAGTTATAGTTGGGGTTACTTCTTGAAAGGTGTCAAGAGGAGAAAGAGGGATAAAGCTGGAGCAGACGTTATCAGGCAGTAGATTTGCTATATCCTCTGGCTCAGTATAGGTAGCTTAATTTACAATTAGTTTAGTATACTATTGTGTATTGCTTTTGAAGTTGCTGACACAGCTAAAGAATGCCTTGTGATCATCCTTAGGCTAGGAGGCTACATTAACTTCAATACATTTTGCCAGAGTGTCACTTAATAGCAGATTGTTTGCCTTGGACTAATTCTTGAAAGTTTTAGATCTGGCTAGTGTCCCCGGTTTTATTTCAAAGGAGACAGCTTCATGATCTGACCTGATCTGTGAGGATGTTACACTGTGTGTGTGTGTGTGTGTGTGTTTGTGTGTAGGGAGGGGTGTTACAACCTTCAGCTATGTTCAAGAGGGCTAGGTTGAGTATCTTTGCACCCCTAGTGGGCCTATTGACTAGCAAGAATGTTTGGGCCTGTGAGTTTGGGGTTGTGTAGGATTCCCAGTTTATAGTGGTGTAGCTGAATATGCATGAATATGATATTGGGTTGACTGGAAAGTTACTTTAGTACATTTCATTACCTCACTGCTTATACACATACAAGCTGGCTCACCAATCCTGGGTACAGGGAGGCAGCTTGGCTCACTGCTTTGGCTGCTTGGTTGGGAGGTTGCATATACAAATAAATGTATTGGTAACCTTACCACAGAAACCATTACCACAACTGCAGAAATGGCCAAGTCCCTTACAACCAAATCCTATTGCAGCCCCCCCCCCCACAAAAGATGTAGGTCCAGAGCACTGAACTGCACTGTTACAGCCACACTGCATCCCCCAAAAATGTATAGACCCTGACGTGACACTGCAATATATGATCTCCTTTGCCCTATCACACTGCTTGCCTTTTTCTTACAGTACAAGGGCAGAGTAGCTGTTAGACTTTTCTTACAAGGCAGTATGTGACAAGCCTCAATGACATATTATGGCAGCCAGTCCCACAGATGTCCATTCATACAGGTGCTGGCATTCACCGCAAAGCATCCATGCCAGATCACAGTAGGCAGATCACTACCATAATGGAACTAACCTGGTCAACAAAAACTAAATTAATATAACACATTATGCCTCTCTCCTTCCACCCTTCTGCTTCCTTAAAAGATTACTAAAGGTTTACCCAGTTTATAAACTAATGTAAATATTGTACTATTGCACTCTGTGTACTAGAATGTACATATGCAGTCTAATCTGAATTTACTTGTGTTATTGCTTACATATCTTGTCTTTTTTGATTATGAAATGTTTTGAATTTCATCCAGGCTCATTCCTAATGTGGTTCGTGGTGATCAGTGCACCACCCTAGTAAACAAATATTTCACATCCACACACACAAGCATACACACACACACACACACACACACACACACACACACACACACACACACACACACACACACACACACACACACACACACACACACACACACACACACACATATATATATATATATATATATATATATATATATATATATATATATCAGTGTTTAACCTGAAGGGGCATAACTTATTAAATAAAGTTAAAAAAGAGGGAGAATTGATTATTTTAAAGTGTATGCTAATGGTACTGTTTAAAACCTATTGAAATTGTGTAAAGAAGGCTGCTTGTCATAACAAAAGACTGCAGTCATGAACACCACTACTGTTCTATGCATTACCATTGTTAGAACTGGCAGTTACCAATAATTTAAAAGTAGTACTACAGAAGTATTCAGAGAGACTATAATATGAAAATTAAAGATTAAAATGAGTAAATCACTGCTGACACTTTACCCTCAACACTGAACAAATGATGATGTTTTTGTCTCTGAGACCACAAGTTATTGTGTATAACAAACTGAAATAAGCTGATGTACAGGACTTCAACAAACAACATAGTTCAAACTGAAGAAACCTTGTGTAATATATAAAAACAATATGATATATTTTCATTCAGTTGCAATGTATGAACTCATGTTAATTGCTTTTTACTAACTGTACTACTTTAGGACATTCAGTGCATTCATACTTAGGCATGCTACCTCAGCAGAATTTATTGTGCAAAACAGTTAAACATGTGATTATTCCTACATCACTGAACAGGAGTCAGTGAGCACTCGGGCATGAAATTTTACATATAATAATACGAGTACTTGTTCTGAAATAAAAAATGAATTATTTAAAGATGAGAAGGAATGTCTAATGACAGCAGACCATGCACCACAAGCATAGCCCACAAATGTCACTGGATACATCAGGTATGCTCTATGTGTTTTTTACATGAAAGTAAACACGAACCTGAATGTCCTTGTCCATAGTTCCGGAGTAGATGCCATCTCATTACCTGCACAGCCACATATCATGCATGAGCCCGCCGCATAGGGTCTCTTACTACTGCTGCCAGCTGGTCACCATTAGTCATAGTAGGACAAGAACTGAGATTTGCAGTGACAGCATTGGTCACTTCACTAACAGTTCAGCACATGATCATTTTGTGCAGAATGCAACATGCAGTAAACATCTGGCATTCAGTACCTGGGTCACACTGAAGGGCATCCACAGACTCATCCAGGAATGTAAAACAACTCTTCAAGAAGCTAAAGACCCTATTTATGACAATACTGGTCTGAGGCAGAGTTATGTTGAAGTTTTCTTGTTCGATCTCCACTTGAATTTCTCACTAGTGTCATGGACCATGGCTCCAGTGGATATCCAGCAATATCTTCAAGAAAGAAAAAAAAGGAGAGAGGAAAAGAAGTAGTCAAAAAAAGAAAAAATGCTTTAATATATTGTAATACATTTTACCATGAATAAATTCTTAAATGGAAAAAAAAAATGTAAATTTTTTTCCACTTACCAACAAGATGACCACTGGACTTCCTACCATGCAGAAAGCAGCACTAGGGTGAGATAGTGTGCCATGTCTGAAAATCATATGCACTATTACGATGCTGGGCAGAGATGCCAGCGATGCACCCTCATGCATAACACACTGCCTGGTAATTGATAAAATGGTAGCCCTTCCTATTGCTGTATCAGTCTCCCATTAGACCAGATGGGGGCTGATTGTGACATGGGTGCAATCTGTCACACTAAGTGCTGCAGGGAAGCATGTCACTCCATAAAATGCAGTCATAGTTTAGGCTCGGTCCTGAGTTGACACCAATAAAGAGTTGCTCTAATCCATACATGCCAAGAGTACATCCAAGAACTGCTGAAGTGTCCATAAAGCAAAACATCTGTGAGGTACCCAACATATTCCCAGTCTGTCTCAGAAACTTCCCTGCAGCCAATATAGTGAGGGCTATACATATCTTTGTATCCACAGGTATAGCAGGGCCACATATCCCTTTAGTTTTTAGTTGAGGGCCATAGATATTCACTAAAACCCATGCAATATCCTTGTTCACTCTAAAGTATCAAGTATCTGCTGATTGTTAAAATTATAGTGAGTTATGCCAATATCTCTCCCTTCTTAGCAAGTGAGCACCATTGGGTGCAAGACAATTTGGCTTGGCCAAAACAAGCAGCTCACAAAGGGAAAAGCAAGGCTAGCAGCAGGTAACAGCAGTGTCGTGGATTGCAAAGTAGATAGAAATTACATGATTCTGCCTCTTATAATGAAACGTGTGGATGGCAGGGAAAAAAACAAAACTTTGACCATGAATCACAAGTTGGCTGGAGAAGACTTCATTAGCATATACAGTTGTACATCATTTCTCATTTGCATCTTGTTATGACTTCATCTGCTTATACTTATTTGTGGCCATCGCACATTATAGTAAGTAGCCTCTATGAATTATTGCTTTGCTGTGCTCATTCACGGAAAGCTCAGATAGCCTTTATGCATTCATGGAACAACTCTTAATACCACCTTCAGTGGTCAGAAAATTATTGAAAAATACTACCAGAACTAGAAACAACAACCTCTAATGCCCTGACTGTTTTCTCAATCTTTTTCTCCCCACTTCACACCAACACACACACACACACACACACACACACACACACACACACACACACACACACACACACACACACACACACATGTCTGTACAATTGTACTGTTGTCCTAAAGATTCTTTTGTCAAAGATTTAGGTAAATCCTGCTGGTCAGCTTAAGGGACCTTTTCTTGCATCTTATGAACACCCCTGCCTTTCTGATGTCTTTTGATGGTATTGCCTTTAAGAAGCAGAAAAGCAAAGGACTCAGATATTGGTCTCAGATGCTCCATAAAAAATATGGTTGGTTTTAAGAGTACAGATTTCCATATTAGCATTAAGAGAGAGTGTTATTATCATTACTTCTGTCTTGGCACTTCCCTGTGGATATTGGGATTGTAAGAAGCCAGACACCTAAAGAATCCAGTATGATGAAAAACTGTCATCTTTATAGACTGCACATTGCATTGAAAAGTCTAACTTCTGTTGATTTTACCAACTTTAAGGTAATGTTTGAGAATACATTAGACTTCCTACATTCTACCATCTGGAGCAGAAAAACAGTTGTATAGGCCATGATCCCTTCACCAGTAGCAGCTTCTTAATTTCATAGTTTCATAGTTTCTTACTAGGCCATTTATCATGAAGGATCTTTAGAAGCCTAATTATACATTCCCATGATTTTTTTAGCTTTTGTAATTTAAATGTAAGTAACAAATACCATGCAAACCATTTACGTTGCCCCTTTCCATAAGAAACAAGGGTGCTACTCCAGAGAAGATTTTGTGGTTTCCTATCCAGTCATCCAGATTAAATTTAAATAGGGTAAGTGAAGAACTTTGTTTTACATGGAAAGAAAGACAATTCAAACACACTGAATTCTCTGCGATATATAACTATCCCTCCAATGTATTCTATTTTATTGCAGAAGAGATTAAGATCTGCTGACTAGATGTTTTTGACAACCATTGGACTTGTGGATATACAGTAGGTTTGACAGGACAAGATATGTTGAGGCTCTACATGCGAGGAAGAGGTCACCTCTCAGTAACCTGAGTGACACCAAGAATATGGACAATCTGTGTAGTTCCTATCATTTAGACCTTGATTTTCCTTGTGAGAAAATGTTGTGGGCATTCAAGTTGTGTCAGGTGTTTGGAGAGATGCATGCAAAATGTGGCATTATACTAAACTATCAGCCTAATAAGTCCTGAATACAGTGGAATGATCACATCTCTGGACCTTTGTGCCATACCTTTACTAATATGCTGTGAATTAAAATGGGCTTTCTTATAATAGTGGGTACATGATGATCAAAGGACAGGTCCCTGTTTACCTAGGATCGCAGGTCCCTAACTACTGAATCAATTTTCCAGAGAGTGTTGTCAATGTGATACTTACATGGGATGTTGTGCTTCCCAAAGGATATTATTATCCATTTTTGGCATATAATCATTTTGCCACCAGCTATTTGTATGGGAAAGGCCCTCTTGTAGGATCATGGTGTCCTCTGAAGAGTTAATAATGGTTCCTACTTTACACTCATCAGCAAACTTGGTAAGCTCATGATATGTGCTATAACCTCTGAGAAGTAGATTTCAAAGAAGAGTTACCCAAGGACAGCTTCCTGTCATACACCACTGGTGAAAAGACTTTTGGAGAAGATGGAGATGCCCACCCTAATTTCCTGGTTCTATTTGTGAGTCACTTTGCTCTCCATTGAGTTGTATAGTGACTGACATTCAGTTGTCTGGTCGTTCCTTCAGTAGGCTGCGATGCCTCTTTAGAGATATCCCAGTCTTACTCTTCCAAATGCTCTGATTGAGCTAACTTCATTGTAAGCTTAGGTAAGCATATATTTTTTTGATTAACAAAGCATTAGTAAAATGTAAAAATGGACTGGCAGTATAATTATTGATGTCTGGAGTTGCATAATTCATATACTTTACAATTTGATCTTTCTTCCATTCTAATTTTTTGATAAAATATCATGTTTAAATTTAAGAGCCTTCTTATGTTTATTAGCTGCTTTTATGCTTACACAGAGCTGGACTATGCAAAGTTGGGTCTTCCTTGTTAATATATAGAAATAGTGACATAACACGATACTTTGAGAAAAGGTCATAAAAATATATAATTACTGGAGTAAAGCCTCTGTGATGTGATCAGTCTGGACAGATGTATTTATGACATATAGCACTTAAAATAATTCTTTGACATTCACTGTTTTATCTCCAAAAGAATGCCTTCATTAATAGATTCATTGGTGCTAGAAGCCTGAAACACGCATATGCATCATAAACATTTCTGATTTCATTAATGAAGAATTTACTTATGGAGTATTACTTTGATTATTCTGTCTAATGATACCCAATTAAATCTACAGCACTGAAACTAAGAAATGTTCTAAGAAATCAGCAGGAAAGTGTTTTTTTTTTTCAGACAACATTAAATAGTAGTGGACAAATATAAAGGCGACTGTTTTAACTAGCTACAGTGCTTCAAGAAGCGCACATGAACAAATACAACCCCTGAGACCAAACTTAGATTCAGCAACTGGAGGCAAACCAGATGTCCTTGTAAGAATTTTACCTGATTACCCACCAAAGTAAACTATCATAGATATACTGATATGTGGATAATTGGTGCTGATCATGGAAATAAGGGTAGAACTTGGCTAAGCTTGTAAGGGCCCTACTGCCATTAGCCTAATAACTTCCTATGATCCTATGATAAATTAAATATGAAATATTTATACAGCATGGGCTGTAATTCATTCTACTTCATATAAAGATGTCATCTAATTCCTAGATAAAGGATTCAAGAAGTACATTCCAGTGTTTCTGTTTTTTTTTTCTTCATGGTATTGGTAATTGTTCACAGAACCATTGGCCCAACTTTTCTACTTTCTCATTCCCAGTCTTAACCAACAGGCCTGCTATTCTTCTGACTAAAATGTACATTAATGTTACTATTGGGTGTGTCTGGCAGTGAGCAGAGGACTAAAGATCTGAGCTATTAGTGAGTTGCTTCCTGCATTTCATGGTTTGATTCCCTCAGGCTCTATTTGCCTACTGTGTGATTGAGCAAATCAATTAACTAGCTGGTGCTCTGGGACAATTAGAAAATTGGGCTAGTCTTCTTAATGCTCACCTGGACCACATGCCTAATATATACTCAGGAACGTATGAATCTATCTGACTGTCCAGTAGTCGTATTGGTGTGACAGGTGTGCACTTTAAATATCCCAGTATGACACCACCCTGATTAATAGAAAGGATGTATGTTATTCTGATTACCCCTGGTGTGACTTTACAGTATTATAAATATGGACACACCATGATGCATGCATGCTGGTTGTATAATGTCTTAGCCATGCTAACATGTCCCTATGATTCCATCAGAAAGTGACCTAGTAATGAAAACTCTTCCCCATGAAAATAAGTCAAAAAGATATCCTTTGGCTGCACAACCATGTTTTTCCAAACCAGTTCATTGTCATGTCAGTTAAATAATTAAATGTATGCCAATAATATCATAAACAGAAGCCTAAAACCTATAAGCAGAACCAGATCCAGCACTAGGCAACCAAGGCATTTGCCTAGGACTCAATGGCTTGGTGGGGGCCACTAGACTGGAGACTACCACAAGACTTGCATTTCTTCTTTGTATGCATGTAGAGTGCATCCTTAGTAGTTTCTGTGTGTGCTTCTATAACATGGCACACGCACATTTAAAGTTTAGATAGGCATGCGATTTTTAAGAATTGAGCACTGATTATTATGAAGAGCTGTTGCCATTCCAGACTTTTAAGAGACAAACATCGAGCATGAATTTTTACTGTTGCCATTCTAGATGAGACACATGTAGTGTGTGTGTGTGTGTGTGTGTGTGTGTGTGTGTGTGTGTGTGTGTGTGTGTGTGTGTGTGTGTGTGTGTGTGCATGTGTGTGTTTGTAAAATGCCCCAGGTAGAGATGGCAAGTTGGTTAACTTATTTAGGCTCAAACGCTGTACCTTGAATACAGGACCCTAGAACCTAAAACCTTTACATCAATTGCCAAACTGTCATCAGTGAGTGCATTTCAAGGACTATTGAGTTTCTGTGAATTTTCAAGCAACATTGAGTTCCAGTGTATTTTCAAAGAATTGAGTGTTTGTGCATTTTCAAGGAGTGTTGAGCTTCTGTCCATTTCCAAAAACTGTTGAGTTTCTGTGCATTTTCAAATAATTTTGAGTCTCAGTGCATTTTCAAGGAATGTTGAGTTTCTGTGCAATTTCAAGGAATTTTGAGTTTTAAGGGAAGAAATATTTACTGTTGCACATGCTAAGTCTGCTTTCAATGTGTAACTTCTTTTGTTTAGTAAATGGCCTTCATTGGTGTTTGTGCTTTAACTTTGAAAAGCAGTGATAGTAGCAAAACAGGTAGCATACTTGCCTTTTTTTGCAAAAGGTCATGGGTTCTGCTCCACATCTTGCAGATGGAGTGCTGATATTGCACAGCACCCTTTAAGGGGAGAATGGGGCAATGTACTCCTGAATGTGTCCTCCTTTGGATGAGATGCCTAGCAACTATGAATCTGTTGCCAGTTTGGCAGCCGTACCCTATTGCAATATTACTGGCTTACCATGTTTTTTTTTATGTAACAAGGGCAGTTTATTCTTCAAGGGCAGTAAGCACTGAATTTGTAAATGAAACACTGAAATGTAAAGTTGTTTGCCAGTCGCAGCATCTTCATTAGTTATAGATCTCTTTAATTTGGAATTATTCTGATGGCCTTTACTTCTGTAGAGATTGTGTATATTGACTGATATTGGTGGATTATAATGACAGACATCTGAGTGGCCTTTTGTGGCTGAAATGTTCTGTAATAGGCAGTTTTGTCATTATGGGTTTATGTGTTTTGTTTCATTGGTTACTAGAAAACTGTTCCAACCTACACATTTAAAACACCCTCTAGCAAGTGGTGCTGTACTATATAAGGAACATAATTTAACAAAATGGGTGGTGTATGAATTAACACATTCATGGATGCATGGTCCAAAAAATATGTGCAAGGAGACCATGGTTTGAAAACTGCCCAAAGGTAAACTTAATCTGCCACTGGCCAGGTGCTTTTTTACCATGGGTTCTGATCCTGTTTCGATGAATGGGAGTTTCAGGGTCAGAAAAGCTTACTGTTTATGTTCAGTCTGTTTTCATTATGAGACTGTATTGTTTTGTTTAGCAAATGGCTACTAGTGTATGTGTGTTTTAAAATTTAAAACAAAAGCTTTAAAGAGCTCTAATCATTGTAGAAATAAAGAACAAAATAGTATACACACTGACAGATTTAAAGAGTATTTATGGTAACTGGGAAGAAATAGCCATGTAACAGGATACTGGAATGGCTAGGTGGGGGTCTCCAGGGGCAATGGCTACTGTGGAGGGGGAGCCCTGCTGCATTACTCTGCCTAGAGCCCATTTGACCATGATCCAGTTCTGCCTGCAAGAATGTGTGTATAAATCACAGGGAATTCCAGAGGTAAACATCCAACAGAAAAAAAAGAGAATATTACTAAAAGAAGATAAGACATCTGTTTTGAGAATTTACTTGCATTTATTTATTTATTTATTTATTTATTCCAGTTTGATGACCAGGGAGGTCCACTGGGCTCGGGGAGCCTGTTTTCAGTGGAGGCCCGGGGAGAAAATCTCCACAATACATAGTTTAGTTACATGAATTAATTACAAAGAATCTTTGCATTACAAACAACAGGTAGCATTCAGAAAAAGAAAACAAATAATTACAATTTTGTTTAGGTGAGAAAGACAGACATATAGCATGGTGGCTACATATTACAGTTTAGTTATTTATACAATCTACATTTATGAGTGAGGTTAGCTTGGTGTGAAGTTAGCCAGGACTATAAGCGGAGGAGAGCTTGAGAGGTATGGGGTGAAGAGTACAGTTACATTTCTTGTTTGAATAAAGATAAGAATGAAGTAGAGTTTTAAAGTTTTCAAGGTTGTCACATGTCTTCAGTGACGAGGGGAGAGAATCCCAGTTTTTAGCTAAGGAGAAGTATAGCAGAAGCTGACCAGCTGGGTGCTTGGGTTTGTGGATAGTGATTAGGTTTTGGTGGGTAGATCTAAGGGTTCTTTGGGGGGGATATGGTTGTAGAATATTGGATAGAGCAGGGCACTTAGTAGGTTGGAACAATAATCTGTGGGCTGTGGTGATTTGGAGAAAATCTAGTTGGTTGGGGAGTTCAAGCCAATTTAATGAGTGAAGGGAGGTACAATGATGGGAGGAGGATTTGGCTTTGGTAGCAAATCCGGAGATTTTTTTGTAACATACTTCCAATTTGGAGGTGAGAGTAGAGGATAAATTAGTAAGCAGAGGAGCACTGTACAGTAGAGAGGGAAGGAGATAGGTAGTGGCAAGAATTAGTCTGGTGGCAGGAGAGAAGAAGTAGTTGTTTCTGTAAAGTAGGCTGAATTTTATGTGTGTTTTCTTAATGTTTAGTTGGACATGAGTGTTAAATTTCAGGTGTTCATCAATGGTGACACCAAGAAGTTTGGTGGAGGAAATGACCTCTATAATGGAGTTGTTTTGGCTGGTAATTTGAAGTGAGTTGTTGTCAACAGGGGATGTTTTTGAAGGAGAGAATAGAAGGATTTTAGATTTGTTGGCATTTAGTGAGAGGTGATTTTGGAGCATCCAGTTCTCGGTGGTTGAGAAGGCTGTTTGTGCCAGTAATTGGAGTTCTGTTAGGTTAGAGGCGCTGCAGATCAAAGTAGAATAGTCAGCATATTGCACAATTTTGATATTGGTATGGCTTTGTGAACGTTATTAGTAAAGATATTGAATAGCACGAGGCCAAGTATGGATCCTTGGGTACTCCAGTGGGAGTAGGAAGGAAAGTGGAGGTGCCTTGGCCCCATTTTACAGCCTGAGACCTGTCTGAAAGATAGCTGAAGAACCAGGAAAGTGTCTTGTGGGAGAGATTAAGATTAGACAGATGATTTAGGAGGTGGGTATGGGAGATGGTATCGAAAGTTTTAGATAAATCCAGCAGAACTGTGGATACTATTTTACCAGACTCACAAGCTAAATTAACAGTATGTAAGAAGGAGAGAAGGGCAGTGTTGGTACTGTGTCCTGGGTGGAAGCCGTGTTGGGTAGGACAGAGTAGCTGGTGTTTGGTAAGGAATGACATGAGCTGAAGGTGGATGCATTTTTCAAGCAGTTTGGAGATTGGGGAGAGGATGGCTATGCGGCAGAAATTTGTGATGTTACAGTTTTTGCCACCCTTGTAAAGTGGAAGAATATAGGCAGCACGCCATAGTTTGGGCACATAGGATTCAAGTAGGGATCTATCTATCAGGATGCTGATAGGGAGAGCAATTTCATCGGTGGCTATTTTTAAGAAGGAGGATGGAATGTTGTCGGGGGCATTAGCACATGGCTTTAGTTTTGAGAGTAGTTTCTTTATAAGGTAGGTGGAGACAGGTTTGAGTTTGAAGGTAAGGGGAGAAGGAGAAACGGGTGAGGAAAATTGAGTGAGGTAGGGTAGAGCATTATTGTTGGTAAAGGTTGATAAGGTTGGCAAAGGTTGGTAAAATTTGAAAGATATGTATGAGTTTGAAGAATAAAGGAGAAGTGTCTGCTATGCTATGGATTGCAGTGGACATAGAGATGGGGTACAATGACTTAAAAGAGAACCTCACACAAAGACTGAAAAAGACATGTTTGTTTTATCATGTCTTGATGTTTCCTACATTGTAACACCACTTTTGGACTCTCTATATTTTTTTTAATATGTTTAAATTTAATTCCAGAATCTGCTCACATAGGGGTCCAGCATCATGGTTGTTTAGTCTACCTCTAGGTATCTCACAATACAGTATTTGGCTTTAAAATATTACATCATAGACCATAAGCTACAGTCCAATGCATTGACTTTACATGTGCTTTCACATATACCCTGCATTCTTTAGTTAGCCAGGTTTAATTACCATTTCTTGCTTTAGAATGACTACTTAATAGGCAAACAGTGGCAATCACAAAGAAAAGTATTCTCAGTGCCTGTTACTGCTTTTTCATTCTAAAGTGGTCAATTTTCATTCTTTTGTTATGCCTGAATATAGTCCTTAAACTAATTTCCCTTTCCTTTAAATATCTTCCCTTCGTATCTATCAAAAGTGTAAAGGTAATTTGAGCTGTTTGCTGCTGTGATTGATAGCTCACAACAGAAGACAAAGTTTGTGTAATGTTGCCTTGTACTATCCACCAACTTATAGTGGGACACTTATTTTTACTGCACCATAGCCTCTTTCCGTCCTCAGATTTTAATCCTTACTACCTAAAATTTGGTAACTCATGGTTTGGCAAACCTTTCAACTTCATTTTGGGGATTCCTGAGAAAACAAAATTCTTAAATAATTGTGTCAGAAAGGCCATTAAAAATAAAACATTTTGTTTTTACATAGCAATGTGATGCACTTAAAATAAGACATTTTGAAGCAATGTGCATTTTCTAAACAATAGTAATGCAAGTCTAAACTATGACTTAACAGTAATCCCCACTGATTACCAGAGAAGTTATGAGGGACAGGTCAAAAGTACGATAAAAAAATCATGAACATTCTGCAAAATCAGGGGCATTTGAGATATATGGTCTCGGGCTATTTACCTCTTATTATACTGTTGTCTATTTGCTCCCTGTACTTTGTCTCTTGCAATGGGAGGATTTATCCACAATGTCTGCAGTAATTTTCTAAAATCAGTTAATCATTGTTAATGCATCTTCACCAATTTATTTTTCACACATTGTAACTTAGTATGCAGCCCCCTTCACTGTTTTGTTTCTGATTCCAGTCACTTCAGTTTTTCATTCCTCTATAAATCCATCCCACATATTACTGTTTATTGTGTTTATGTAAATATGTTTATTCCCTTCTCTTTTTAATTCCAAGATGCAACTATTGGTGCTTCTTAAAGACACTATCTCACTTATCACAATGAAAGTAAAGTTGTTTATTATAAAGATGCCCAGGTTCATATTCTTGTATCAAACAGATGAAAGAACATGCACTGACTAGGTAAATACTGCATTAATTAGACAGAATGCTTTACTTGCCACCTTGAGTGCCTCCTGTATGACAGCAGACCCTACCTGCACTAAATGACAGTATTAAATACTGAATTCACAAAAGCCCACTCCTGGAATGAATGTCTTACACAAGTTTACTATTATACATTTCTTGGCACTGAATTTTAGGCAGTCACTGTGGTATCAGTTATTAGTTTATAGCAGGCCTTCTTGCACAGTATGTCTTTGGGGGATTCTATGAATGTGTCGAGCTTGCAATCACCTGTGAACTTGGTCATCCAGAGGCCAGTGACATTAGATTTTATTTCAGAGAAGAAGATGCCAAAAAGGAGATGCCCCAGCACCAAGCACTTGCTGACTCTGCTAGTGACTGACCGTTTTGTAGATTTCTTTGGACTTATCTGTAAACCAGCTGATTATCTACTGGGTGACACAGGAGTTTACACATAATCTCATGAGCTTGTTTACAATGCTTGAGTAGGGTATGATGTAGAATGCCTTGACAGATCAAGGTAGGCCATATTCACCATTTTATCCTCATCCATTGCTTTGATGACTTTCTTAAAGTCCATCAAGTTTAGCAGGCATGATCTGCCCTTGACTAAATCAACCTGAGTTAGGTCCAGTGTCTGAAGGTTTTCAATGTCATTATTTATCATATCCATGACATTTTTTCTGTGACTTGACATGTGATACTAGTCAGATTTATAAGTCGGCAATTACCCTGGTATGTAGATGGCCTGCCCTTGTGACTAGGGATAACAGCTACAATCCTAAATTCATTTGGCATAAAATCTGTTTGGAGGCTGTGGTTAAACAATCATTCTACTGGGTCCTTCAGGTCATTATTTCCTGCTATCTAGAAGATATCTTGGGATATTATTGGGACCCATCGATTAAATATATTTGGCCTTTTATTGATCATTGAGAATCTATTCCCTAGTGATAGTTATAGTTGGGGTTACTTCTTGAAAGGTGTCAAGAGGAGAAAGAGGGATAAAGCTGGAGCAGACGTTATCAGGCAGTAGATTTGCTATATCCTCTGGCTCAGTATAGGTAGCTTAATTTACAATTAGTTTAGTATACTATTGTGTATTGCTTTTGAAGTTGCTGACACAGCTAAAGAATGCCTTGTGATCATCCTTAGGCTAGGAGGCTACATTAACTTCAATACATTTTGCCAGAGTGTCACTTAATAGCAGATTGTTTGCCTTGGACTAATTCTTGAAAGTTTTAGATCTGGCTAGTGTCCCCGGTTTTATTTCAAAGGCGACAGCATCATGATCTGACCTGATCTGTGAGGATGTTACACTGTGTGTGTGTGTGTGTGTGTGTGTGTGTGTGTGTGTGTGTGTGTGTGTGTGTGTGTGTGTGTGTGTGTGTTTGTGTGTAGGGAGGGGTGTTACAACCTTCAGCTATGTTCAAGAGGGCTAGGTTGAGTATCTTTGCACCCCTAGTGGGCCTATTGACTAGCAAGAATGTTTGGGCCTGTGAGTTTGGGGTTGTGTAGGATTCCCAGTTTATAGTGGTGTAGCTGAATATGCATGAATATGATATTGGGTTGACTGGAAAGTTACTTTAGTACATTTCATTACCTCACTGCTTATACACATACAAGCTGGCTCACCAATCCTGGGTACAGGGAGGCAGCTTGGCTCACTGCTTTGGCTGCTTGGTTGGGAGGTTGCATATACAAATAAATGTATTGGTAACCTTACCACAGAAACCATTACCACAACTGCAGAAATGGCCAAGTCCCTTACAACCAAATCCTATTGCAGCCCCCCCCCCCCCAACAAAAGATGTAGGTCCAGAGCACTGAACTGCACTGTTACAGCCAGACTGCATCCCCCAAAAATGTATAGACCCTGATGTGACACTGCAATATATGATCTCCTTTGCCCTATCACACTGCTTGCCTTTTTCGTACAGTACAAGGGCAGAGTAGCTGTTAGACTTTTCTTACAAGGCAGTATGTGACAAGCCTCAATGTCATATTATGGCAGCCAGTCCCACAGATGTCCATTCATACAGGTGCTGGCATTCACCGCAAAGCATCCATGCCAGATCACAGTAGGCAGATCACTACCATAGTGGAACTAACCTGGTCAACAAAAACTAAATTAATATAACACATTATGCCTCTCTCCTTCCACCCTTCTGCTTCCTTAAAGGATTACTAAAGGTTTACCCAGTTTATAAACTAATGTAAATATTGTACTATTGCACTCTGTGTACTAGAATGTACATATGCAGTCTAATCTGAATTTACTTGTGTTATTGCTTACATATCTTGTCTTTTTTGATTATGAAATGTTTTGAATTTCATCCAGGCTCATTCCTAATGTGGTTCGTGGTGATCAGTGCACCACCCTAGTAAACAAATATTTCACATCCACACACACAAGCATACACACACACACACACACACACACACACACACACACACACACACACACACACACATACAAAATGTATGCATGTGTATTGTATATATTTTATAAAAGGCCTGTAATAAATCAAGCTCTACCCACAATTGCAAACAGATAATAGATTGAATACAAAATACTAAACAAGGTACCATACAAGCAGCAACACATAGTTACCTGAGTATTACATTATTTCAGTGAAATATAATCTGCAAAATAAAATGTACAAAACATTAAGAACACCTAAATTAGACCAGTAATAAAAGCATGTAACAGGCACTGGTTTATGCAAATGCTACAGCAGTGGTTCAGTCCATTTCCAAATCAACAAGTAAATGGTTATAGCAAGTGATTAACACACTCGGTGTTACACTAAAGAGACACACAGTGAATTATGAATGTACTAATGGAAGTGTAAACAAACAGCAGAAAGCACATGCATACATTTACAAAATTAACAAAGGCCTAGCCAGCTAGCATCATTGTTGGGCAATGCAGATAAGCCATCACTGTCATGGGATTAAAATAACATCATGTTAGTGTATTTCTCTCCTTTGGGAAAACAGGTTATAGACTTAGTTGTTCTGATTAATTACAGCTGATTTTATCTCAATATGCACTTTATACTCAAAGTCTAAGAAATAAATAATGCCTGTGGTCCACCAACTAAAACGCTACTAATCCAACAGCATTGATTTTGCATTTGTGCAGTCCAAATCATAAATAGAAACACTGCTCCAAAATATATATATATATATATATATATATATATATATATATATATATATATATTGGAACACTTTATAATTTTGAAATACTGCAATCTCGAATTTCAATATCTCAAGTTCATAAAGTTGAAGGATCGGAAGATCGCAACCACAGAAGCGCGAATTTCAAAATCTTAAATGCGGGAGATTTTGAATTAGCGGTTCTGGTGTTACGATGTGTGTTTATGTTTAAGTGTGTTGGGTGGGGGCTATTGTGTGTGTTAGTGTGTGTTGTTACTGTGATGTGTGTGTGCGAGAGGAATGTAGTTTGTGTGGTGGTGTTTTTTGTGTGTGTGTGTGTGTGTGTGTGTGTGTGTGTGTGTGTGTGTGTGTGTGTGTGTGTGTGTGTGTGTGTGTGTGTGAGTTTGTGTGTGTAGGTAGTGTGACCTTGGAGTTAGAATATTTAAGTAGGGGGGTGTAGAGGGCACAGCCCCCCACATAGGGGGTGAAGGGGGGACTTGCACACATGCATATAATAAGGGTAGGTGTGTGTGCTTGTTTACTTGTGTGTGTGTGTGTGTATTGTAATGGTGTTTGCAAGTGTTGGGAGATTGAATTTTGTGGTTTTGTGGTTTTGGGATTTAGGGCTTCATGATTGTGAGGTTTCGGGTATCTGGACTTTCTACTTTATGGGCTCGAGATTCTGTAATTCGGGATTACAGCATTTTAAGCTTATAAAGTGAATATATATATATATATATATATATATATATATATAGGGTATATATTAAATCAGCGAACGTTTAAAAAAGTAAACGCTGATTTATTGACCCCATGTAAGCGAAAGCTTATGATACCGAACACTAATATACCAACTCCGAGATCACACTACAGTGACGAAAATGGTAAAATAATGAAGGCGGCCAAGCGATTTCTTTCCTAGTGAAAGAATTTGCTTATATGCTGTTTCGGAATTTTGCCATTTAGTGCTTTCAAGTTCGATCAAGATGCATTTGAAAGAATGCGTCTTCGATCATATAATAGGGAACCTATATATATATATATATATATATATATATATATATATATATATATATATATAAAGAAAAAAGAAAAAAAGAAAGGCAGCATAACCTCCACAGCAACACAAAAGTCTTACGTGACAAAAAGACAGACAGGTGAAGGGGAAATGGTGCCTTAGGCAAAGGGTTCCATGACACCTAACCCAATGTTTCCCACTGCTCCTCTACTATACACATTCCAAAGTGCCTCCACCCCTGGTTCTTCATCACAGACCCTCCCCCATATAGTCCAGATTATTATTTTTGATTCATCTTTTACATTTGTTTTATTATTGCCCAAATGCAGGAATATGAACATGGATGTATTTATAATAAACAACTTTACTTTCATTGTAATAAGTGACATGGGAACTTTAAGAGACACCAATGTATATTGGAATTGAAAAAGGAAAGGAATAAATATATTTACATAAGCACAATACATTGTAATATATGGGATGGATTTATAAAGCGGAATAAAAAACTGAAGTGACTGGAATCAGAAACAAAGCATTGAAGGGGGTGTTGAAAAATAAATTGGAGAAATGCATTGACAATGATTTACTGGTTTAAGAACACTACTGCAGACATCATGGAAAAATCTTTCAGTTTCAAGACACAAATTAAAGAAGCAAATACAGACAATAGTACAATAACAGGTAAATGGCCCAGGACCATACATCTCAAATGTCCCTGATTTTCCAGAATGCTCAGGATTTTTTTTTTTAATCTTAGTTTTAACCTGTCTGTCATAACATCTCAGGTAATCAATGGTGATTACTGTTATTAATTCAATAATGTCATAGTTTACACTTGCATTACTATTGTTTAGAAAATGCACATTGCTTCCAACTGTCTTAATTTAAGTGCATCACAGTGTTATATAAACAGAAAATGTTTTTTATGGTCTTTGTGACAGAATTATTTAAAAATTGTGCTTTTTCAAGAATCCCCAAAAATGAAGATGGAAAGTTTGCCATACAATATGTTACCAATTTGTTGGTAGTAAGGATTAAAAGTTGAGGACAGAAAGAGGCTTATGGTGTAGTAAACTGAGTGTCACACTAGAAGTAGGTGGATAGTGCAAGGCAACATTACATGAACGTTGTCTCCTGTTGTGATCTATCAATCACAGCAGCAAACAACTAAAATTACTTTTGCCACTTTGACAGATATGAAGGAAGTGTGTTTAGTAGGAGGGAGATGAGCTTAAGAACTACAACTCAGGCATAACAAAAGAATGAAAATAGAACACTTTATAAAGAAAAAGAAGTAACAGGCACTAAAATTACTGTTCTGTGTGATTATCTCTGTTTGTCCTTTAAGTAATCATTGAAAAGCAAGAAATAGTAATTAAACCTGACTGACAGAAAGCAGGGTATATGTGAAAACATGTAAAGTCAATGCGTTGACAGGTGCTTAAGGGCTACGATTTAATATTTTAAAGCCAAATACTGCGTTGTGGGATAAATAGAGGTAGACTAAAAAATCAGGATGCTGGACCACGTGTGAGCAGATTCTGGAATTACATTGAAAAACATAAAAAAGTATTTAAATACAAAAGTGGTGTTAAAATGTAGGAAACATCAAGACAATATAAAATAAACTTGTTTTTTTTTTCAGTCTATGGGTGCAGTTCTCCTTTAAAGAGGCAATATGTAGAGCCAGATTCACTAAAGTCTGTTTTTATGCATCTGGAAATTATACATGCTAACCCCAAATTATAGCACAGCTGTCAATGGTATAAACAAAACTAAAATAGTGGATGAAGATGGGATAGAAAATATGGTGGTATGGACATGTCACACAGAGCCACTTATATCATAGGTTAATGGATAATGCATATCTAGTTGGGGCTTACAACTTGATTAGAGAAGTTGAGATTCAGTTATTGCAAATATAAACTAAACCAAGGCAGAGAGATACAGCAGGGGTTTATAGCAGATATATATTGTTTTGTCTTCTAACTGAGATGTCTGTCATTTTGCTGTGTGACAAATACATCAACGAGAGTGAGTGGGCAGTGAGAGTTCTGAGTGTGATCAGGCCTCTGCTGCCTTGGCAAATGATAAGGAATACAAATCAGTCAGTTTCACACAATGGTGGACATACTTCTCAACTGTCCTTGATTTTGTCTGAAGATTTCTCTGTTTCTCTTAAATATCAAGACTTTTTAAGAAAAGGCAGTAGAAAATGTAAATATCAATAACCATTATACTTACATAATTTGCTTACATCATAAAATGTATATACATCCTTTTATTCTTTCAGTTTCATTAGTTAGTAGTAAAAATATTTATAAAGTGCTCCTGATTTAGGCCTTTGTCCTTGACTATTTTTGGCTTTGTCTCTTCGGTTCTGGAGGAAAGAGGCTGGGAGACATGAATGTGGATATTTGAGGTGTGAGGGAAAAAAGGCTGCAGCCTTGTGTCCCTGATCAACCTTATATTAACATAACACATAAAAGTAGGTCATTGCACATCTGTAAGGCCCTTACTTATTATTATTACGCATTTCTATTTATAGTTAGTACAAAAACGTGACTTTAAATGTGAATAAAAAGTAAGATGCATGTAGCACTTAAATCAAGATGACAGAAATAGTTATGGTGATTACTGAGCAAATACATTTATTTTATTCATATACTTAGTACATCCATATATGCATGGATGCATATACTTAGTTTTTTGGTAAACAAACAAAGAAGGTGAAAACTGAAAAAAATATATATCACAGCCGGCGTAACTCTCATTAACACAACAGCATTCAGAGAAGATTTCCCAAGTGTGCTATGACACACAAACTGCTGCATGTCTTCAAGGAAATGAACAGGTTCATTAATTTCACACACCAGGGATGGCCCACACCAAATTAAATTAACATGCAAAATGACATAAATATAAAACTAATTAAGATACTGACTAAAACTCTTTGATTAGGGTAAACTCAGTCCTTATCTAAATTCCACCTAAGTAGCTTTTAAATTTCTGAAAAGACAATTCATGCTTAATTACCCACATACAGGATTTCCATAGGAGCTCCTCTGGGAGTTAAGACATTGCCAAAGACTGTGAAACCCTGTTGAGTACATGTTAATCCCTTATTATCACTGGCAAAGATGCTGCTTCAGAAATGTTGCCAATAAGTCTGCATGTTTGCAGCTGTCATGAGGTGCAGGTGTATTTACTTGCTTATCTTCATTTTTTATTAGCCATAATAATGTTATAACAAGGAATAAAATTCTCTTGAAGAGCGCTATTGTTTCATTTATGATTCAACACTTTGCAGAAGCACATTTAGAAACCCTAGTTTTTAGTTACACTTTCCAAACAACAGCTGCAGGGATAGTTTATTTGTATTACATATGTAGATTACAGGGATGGTTCAGATTTGTACTTGAAAAGTATAGTGCACCATATAAAGCCTAATATATGATTGTACAGAAGGACTTAATACCTTTCCCTTCTTACTGAGAAAAGAATGCAGACTCCAGACAGTTAGTAATGTGTGCATCTATTCACAGTCATATTTAAGTCTATGTTAGGTTTAAAAGAATAATGCAACATGTTATATGAACATTTTTTATATTATACAAGCAGCACAATGATGTTAGCCTAATATAGTCACTGACATTGTAACAAGCACTGTTTCTACAGTCTCTAAAGTGCCACATTTCATTTAGTGTCCTTTCCCTTACGCCTGGTATATTCAAGCACAGTGCCTTCCCTCTAAACCTCAGCATACCCACCATATACAACATCTAAAAAGGCTGCTGACAATATTGTTCAGCAGTAACAACTCCTTTATTTGTGACACAATCAGTTAGCTATTTACTATCATTCCATTCTCCCTAATGTACATTTTTATGGGCTACCTGAGAACATACCTTGCTGTTTTTATGATCCGGATACTTTGCTAAAAATAAAGCTAGCTCTTAAACTAAAGAAAAATAAAGTCTTGACTACAGCCCAGGCAATTCAGCTTTGATTAGTGGCCTGGGTATCTGTTTGAGCTGGTGTGGTGAGGATGAGTGTGTCTATTCTGAGGAGGGAAGCAGACTTGAGCTATCCTGTACCCACAGTCTCTTGCAGGAAGATGGCGATGCAAAAAGGTGACGCAGAAGATGGTAATCTGCCACCAAACTACCAACGTCTAGTCCTTATTGTGGATTCACAGGATCATTTGCTCATGGGCTGGGGGGCATTGTTGCTCCTGCAGCAATACTGGCCACTTGCTGGAAGCACAGGGATTGGGTTAGATCCCTGCACATAAATCCTTTTTACTGAGATAATAGCAAAGCCACTAGCATCATCATGACTGGCTGTATGCTACTTTAAGTTGAAATCAGGCAATCCTGGCCAGTTGACAGGTTTGCATGACACATAAGCCACAATCCACACCTGCAAGAATCACACCTATGCCATCAATGATGTCAAATAGTGTGTATTTACTGGGTTTGGCATAGAAAGACATATCACATACGCATCAAGTAGAACACTTTGAAGGGAAGTTTGCACTATCAAATCCTAATCTGTATGAATCTCAAAGAAGAGTTATATATGGCAGACAGAATGTGTGGAAGCTCACTGTGACATGTGTCATACAGTTGACTAAAGCAACCCTGCTTGACTTAGGTATTGGCCATATGGATACCAGCACATACAAATACAACACTATCATGAGTGAATTCCCTACACACAGCTGGATATTGCATGCATCTGCCACATGTAATAACAATGGATATTGTCTGAAGTATCTGCAACTGGTGTGTGAATTAAGAAGTGATCCATTATAATGAATGGTACAGCAGTATGTTAAACTGATGGCAATGCATCAACTATGCCCATGTGCACAGAAATTGCAGCAGTGTAAATTCAACTGTCAATGATTGAGAAAGCTGTCACAATAATATTGTACACATACCGAACAATACAAGGAGCACACTCTATAAGTAAATGTCAGACCTCACCACATGCACCACATTATCACTGTCCTCTGACATTTACAATGAAAACTTTATACTTTTATGAAATCCTAACATACATCTATATGTGTTCATGCAAACTAATAATTGATAATACTGATGTGATGTGGTAGTACATCCATGATGCAGTACAGTCATCCTGTAGCTGTAACTATGCTACAATTGGACTTCAAACTGTGCATTACCTGCAAATAAAACTTTGGGTATGAATCATATGCAACACGGTGGAACTGTTAACACAGCTGTATAACACTACCTATGACATCACTTGTACATTATATGCCTTTATGTTTATCAGTGCAAATGTGTGAGTTAGGGCCCTGACACTATATATAGACACATTACAACTGAGATGGATGGGTTCATGCAGAACTGAAATCAGCAAGGAGGGAAGTTAATCTAAAAATGTCACATGTTTTGTGTATGTAAGAATTGAAAGTCTTTATCTGTTAATTACCCAAACCTATGCTGAACAAGTGCCAGTCTCTCTTTTATGGGCCAAGTTTTTTATACTTTCACAAATATATGCTACAAACATGGTAGTTTAGTTAATAATACTTTATTAGATGTTAATATTTAAATGCGGTCTTCAATAACAGCACCGATAAACAATAACATTCCTCCTGAATAGTATGAGCCTATGAATATTTGAGCTGTCTTCTGTACTTAGGTTCAAGTGTCTGTACTGTAGAGAACCTTTTACATATTAGTCCAAAGCTAACTTTTATTCTAAAATGCTATATATTTGATCTTTGCTTTATGTCAGTCCAAACTAACTAACCTCCTGACCTCACTGACTGTGACTGTTCTCATAATTACCAAAAACCTTGTAATGTTTTATACACCTCTTTAGCCTTGGTTTTCCAAGTCTTGTCTTGCATGTGCCTTATCTAGCATTCCATTGCAGGTACCTCTTTCCCTTGAGAAAGGAACAATTTATATTTCTGTATTTCTGCACGTCTCATGCTTTATCTTTCCTTTCTAAAGAATTGCCTTTCCCTGAAACTAAATGCATGCATGAAAACACAAGTTTAACTACATTGTCTGCTCTACTATCCTATCTTAATGTACTATAGTGAATTCAATAAGAATACCCTCACTCCAAAAGCTCCCCTGAGATCCCTGATAAATTTTACAAGGACCTTCTTTTGCAATTACCTTATATATGTATTGCTAACTATTGTAATCTGGTTTGAATATATGGCTTTATGCCACCTGACTCATAATCTGAAAATAAAATTTCTTTACCTGGTAAATAAACTTGTAATTTTAATTATGGCCTGCTTGGATTGAGGTAATTACCCTAAAACCTAGATCCATAGTCTTTAGAGTCTTTAAGTCTAAGGTCTGATGTATGTGTGATGTATATAAAACTTGCACAAGTCTACATTATTCTGAAAATCAGTGTCTTTTAATTCTGTGGTTTCTAAAACTGATTAGGCCAGGTAATTTTTTTAACTCAGCACAGAGAAAATTCCATACACATTCTTAACATGCCACTGGGAGTCTTTTAAGTTAGACAGAGTACAAACTGTTAACCCTGCCTATTTTTCTTCTCCATCTTTGTATGCTATAATGGTAAAATTACACTGTCTCTTGCCTTATTGTACCATAACATCTCTCTCTTTTAGCAAATGAAACCTATCCCTGCTGTCCATTGATTTAAATCTTCAAACATTGCACTGTTTTGTCCATTTTCTTTTTTATTCTATAGCATATCAAGCACGATGACTATTTTTTGAAGACTAATTGAAATCGGCACTAGAAGGATACCTTTCTAACTGGTCTTGAAACATAATTATCATATACTGTATTAACTTGTGTCTGTAATTATTTTATTTACCTTTTTAATTTCTTTGTGCTGTAATAGATGTCTGCTTCTTAAATGTGTGTCTGAAATATCCTTTAAATATTTATGAGCTATAATAATTTACTAAAACTTATGCTCTCTTTATTTCAGGTCTATACCTTTGCATTTTCTGTTAGTGTCACTTAAACATTCTAACTAATTTACAATAATTATGTAAAGTGCACTACAATCTGTAAATTAATTAACACATTAAGCCTGCCCCGTTATGTCTTGAGTATACTAAAGAACTATTACTACCTATTCTTTAGATAACTTATCTTAAAACGCCTGTCACAAATAATTCTGTCACTTTACCTTTAATTAATGGCTGAATAATGTAATTATGTTACTTTACTCTTAAAACAAATGAATGAGTAATGTGAAGGAGAAATGTATAACTAAGTATTAGTGCTGTATTCTGAAATTTCACTGAAATGTACTCTACTAAACATGCATAACTAAGTATGAATGTCATATTCTGAACCCTGACTGAAATTTGCATTAAAGTGATACATATTTATACTCAACATTTAAAATAGCTGTGTATAAATGTTATATTCTGGAAACTAACTAAACTAATACTAAAGGAATATCTTTTACTAGTGTTACCTGAATGGGAACATAATATACAAAGTAATTATGTAGGTTCATATTTTTAAGGTATTATACGTCTTTAAATTTCAATTAGATCTAATAGTATATGGTATAAATAGTTAAGTAAAATTATGTGAGGATATCTGATGAAGTCTTGTTATTCAAGACGAAAGCGCTCATTCTGTTGTTGGTGAATAAATTATTTGCTACTGTTTGTGGACCTGGACCTCTGTTTGTGATTAAGAAAGTCAAGTGGAACAAAAGATAATTTATTGCTAAATAAAACCATAATAGAGAATTGTAAAAAGGGGATGAATATATGTATGGCATGGATAGATGGTTCCCTATTATGGTGTCACAGACACAGATTGTCGAATGCGTCTTTGTCGAACAGATAAGTGCGAAAAGGCAAAATAGTGGAGTGACTGTTTAGTGAATTCTTTCCCTGGAAAAGAATTAGTTTGGCCGCTTTCACTACTTTGCGTTTTCGGCACTGTAATGCGATCTTGGAGTTAGTATATTTAAGTAGGGGGATGTGGGGGGCATCGTCCCCCACATTAAGTAATGTTTTACTTTTTTTTTGTTTTTTTTCCCGGAGCAATGATTGTTTTCCATTGGAAAATAATCACTGTTCTGAAGTTTTGACATTGTAAGCTATCGCTTACATGGGGTCGATTATCTGTTGTCCGCTTTTCTGAGTGTGCAATATGATAATATAGACCCGGATAGATTGCAAAAAGGCATTTGACAGCAGCCTACATTCATGGATGAAAGAGTGCTTACAGAAATATAAGATACATCATACATTGATCAATTACATTACTTAGGCCATGAAATAGTGGCAAACTACTTTGCAGTTAAGCTATGACAAAGAGCACTTCATTATTATAGGGATAAAAATTTTAAAGTGGGGATATTCCAGAGTGATTCTTTGTCATCACTGCTGTTTTGTCTTGTCCTTAACCCAATAAGCTATTTCACAGATTATGCCATGGTTAGAATGGGGCTCCCTGAATGCAACCTTCTTTAAAGACTTCTCATCTACTTTTTGAGTATGACTTAAAACTGTGTAGTTCATCAGATGAGGAGTCAAAAGAACAGTTTTAAATGGACAAAACTTTCTTAGAAGATATAAGAATGACATTTTGTCTTGATAAATGTGCAAAAACAATGTTTAAAGCGGGAAAGTTATAGTGCTGAGAAAATATCAATCTGCGACAGGAATGTGATATAAAGGAACTTGAGCAGGAAGGAGTGTATAAATATTTGGGAACTGATGAAGGACAGGCAATAAAACATGAGCAAATATGAATTAAATTCAGTAATGAATACTTCAGAAGACAAAAACTAATATTGAAAACAGTCATCTAAGAATAAAGTCCAAGCTATAAACCAATTTGCTCTTCCTTTTCTAACTTGCAGTTTGGTGTGAATGACCTCCCCAAAAGCTGTTGAATCAGTTGGACAAGAAAAGAAGAAAAAATGCTTCACACTTATCAAATGATATATAAAAATCAGTGTACACCAATATTATGTATTCCTCTTTACAAGGGAGGTATGGAATTCCTCAAATTTTATTAAATGTATAGAGCCGCAGTCTTCAAAGTTTTAAAACATGAGAAGAAGTCTAAGATGACTTATTTACTTAATTTATCAGAAGCATATCAGTCCAAAGTGGGAATAGAAATCATTCTAGAAGTAAACAGAAATTAGGCATTTACTGAATATGACAAAAAACAAAAGAAAAAATATAAGGAGAATAATCAAATGAGAAGGAAAAAATATAGAAAAAGCTTAAATATTATGGCAAGTACAGAGATCTCCTGGAACAATCTCATGCTGATCAGGTCTGAAAAATTCATGTTGATCAGGATTTGACACAGGAATGGTTAAGCAGAGGTGAACTGAAACCAAAAGACAAAATGCTAATAATTATGGTGTAGGATAGTAGACTACATATACATTGGTTTACAAAGTCCATTGAACATGTGGGAGGAAAAGACAAATGCAGGTTCTGTGAAAAAGAACTGGAAACAATCACACATTTTGCTGCTGAGTGTGATATACTCATGGTAGAGGGCCTGTACACTGAAATGCATAATAATGTGGCAAGACTGTTGCACTGGAATTGTGCAAACACTGCAATACTGAAGTTGTTGAGAAGAATTGCAAATATAAATCACAAAGCATTTTAGAGAATTATGAAGTTTTTATCACATGGGATCACCTATTACCAATAGTTCAGAAAATAGAAGTGAGAAAACCAGATATAGTAGTCCAGGTAAAAAGACAAAAGTAGCATTGATCATTGAAAGTGGTGCACTAAGTGATTATAGTGTCTTATGTACAGAGAGACAATGTCATCAAATACCAAGATTTGCAGGGAGAAATGAGAGCAATGTGGAGGAAAGATAGCCAGACAGTTCTAATAGTAGCAAGAGCAACAGGTCTAAGAAAAAAAATTAAAGTCAGATTTAGATACGCTACCAGTGCATGTAACGCTGTATAGATTATAGAAGGAGACAGTTCTGAGCACATTGCAATTATTGCAAAGAGCACTTTTGGTTAACATCAAAGACTGAAAAACACTAATTTCATGAACTTTAAACATAATTTGACTTGGGAATGGGGTCCATTCTCATCGTGTCATTAGAAACCCGAAAAAGTTGGAGAAATTAAATTAGGAGGGACGCTATTTTTCATGATTTTGTATGCTTTTATTGTCCCAATATGAAAGCAGACAACTGCAGTTTATAGAAATAACCAACATTGCCCAGTTTAAGAATGATTCTCAAACCTTTCTGAATAAATACTATGCAAAATTCTATTAAAAATTCTGTTACGACAATAAATATATTTACTTGTTAATCCTGTGTGACATTTATTTATTTATTTATTTATTTATTTAGTTAGCATTTGTTTACTGGGAAAATCCAGCTGGACCAGGTCCGTTTTCAGTGGAGGCCGGGGAGAAAAGCTCTACAATTAAGAAGATTTTTATACAATGAGAAATATACAAACTGGTAATACAGAAAATTATTTACAAGCAGAGATATTCAAAACTTTGTTAACAATAGGTTATCAGGCATTGCAGGACTGAGATACAGTTAGAAATAAATTTACAAAGGTAGTATGTACTGCTTACAGTTTTAGTAAGTATGCACAGAAAGGAGTACAAAGAACAGTTTGGTATATTATGAGTCAGTATTTCTATGTGAATAGAATAGTGTGTATTCTAGACTGGAGTAGTTTGGTAGAAGAGAAGAGAAGGTATATAGATTATCAAGTGATACAAGGGCAAATCCAGTCATCTCACCTTGTACATTTTAGTATTCCTGCTTTTGTGCATTCTGATAATAACTGTCTTAAGAAAATATGCAAGTTGCCGATTGAGTATATCAGACTGTCTTCAGTAATGGCAGAGAAAGCTCTTTTAGAGGATTATATTCAGAGTTTATTATTACACTACATGTTAAATAGTCAGGCAAAGTGTGACAGAATTTTTAAGGTGTCTAATGAACATCATTTTGCATCACAGAATTAATTTTTGTTCCACAATTCCTTCTTTGATGTATGTGCACAATTTTTCAGAACATACTATTACTAATGTTACTGGAACAGTGCTTTCAGTGCACAATATAGTCTGACCTGCCAGTTGTTGCACTGTACATCTAGGATTTGTTACAAGGGCTTTTATAACCATATGTGATTACACAGGATAGCCATTTCTAACACAAGTACAAATCATAAAAAACCTGCCAGTTATAAACATAGGCTTGAAACACCCAGCAATGATTTTTTTTCTAAGTGGAAGCCATTCACAAGTCATCTAGTTAGCCGATAAGCTCATTACACAACTACTTTATTGTAAGAAGTAATTGATAAGATGGGGGTGAAGCTGATGAGCCATTTTCATTTACAGTCTGACCAGTGGTAGAATATATAAAACTGCAACAAATGCAACAATATTTTGTAGTACAAAATATACCAAATAAAAATACTGAATGGAAATAGCAGAGAAAATATCAAGATATCAAGCAAGAAAAGGTAAGAGACAGAGATGATGTTGTCGGGAGAATACATTTTATGTGAACTATTAAACATCAGATGAGCTTAATACAACAAAAGATGACACTTAAAAATGCAGACTGTCCATTCCTCCCTCAAGTATAATAGTTTAGAAAAAAAGAAGAAAATGTGTCCAAGGAAGCCAAAGGTTACCCAGTAGGAAGTAAATACGATAAATGCTGCAAACAAACCAGGCATCCACCAAGGCTGTAAAGTATAAAACTTTAACTCACAGACTACACAGGATAAGCACTTTCACACGAGTTGTGCTTCATCAGATCCACAGAATAAAACAACATAACCCATTAAATACTAAAACGTGTTCTTCATTTAACTAATAAAATACAGCAATCAATTATTGATGTACACTTTTTTTCTTAAGAATTGGTTTTAAAGGAACAGAGGCATTAAGGCCAGGCAGTTTATTTGCCTGCAACTTTACAATCCACTTTGTCTCTGCAGTTTCAAGTCTGTTACTAAAATCACCATGCCTTCTGTTAAAATATAGCAATTGCAACACTATAAAATCAAAACTATGATCAAGTTCCAAGTAATACAGGTTAATCTTATTACTGTTCGGTGTGGTGACATCTGTAACAGAACAGAATTGAAAGAAGTTGATTGGATTATTAGACTTAGAGCTGACTGCCACCCAGGCCTGAATGATAGAGTGTCTATCAAGCCTAAGCTTAAGGCAAGGAAGTTACGTTCCTGACGTTGATTATTTGTGCAGTGATATGCTTATGAACTTGTATGTGGATACATTTTAGACATCTGCACATACCCCCCCCCATGGTATTCCTTCAGAATCCAGTATATGTTATGTATATTATCTATACAATTTACTGTGTTTGCTTAGGAACATGAGCTCTATGAGTAGCGGCACATTACCTTTGCTAGACTTGTTTAAGATTGCATTATTTATATAGGTACACTATCTGGTTATTATTCATTTATGGACAGTCTATTTAGTTATGCAGCTTGAGTTGTAAATGACAGCGCCCCTAAAATTTCTTATGGCAAAATTTTTATGGTTGATTTTTTATATAATTAAACAAATGTGTTTTAGATGCATGAGTAAGATGGGATGCAGTATGCAATGCTTGTTGATAACATTTGAATAAGCATTCCATAAACTTTTTTACCATGGTATTACATTTTTAAAAGTTTAATAGACAGGATTTTGCTGTTTTTAGTACTTTTAATAGTTTTGCATGTACGTATTTTGTACGTAATAGGCTTTTAAAATTTCAGCGCTATCACTTTATTTTATTTAAACTATTCCTTAACAGGAAATGACATAATTTTTTCAAATGGAAAGTGTATTTATGTACCTTGTTTGCATAGCATTTTCAATGGCCTGAGGAAGACTATTGTTGAAAGCTCTCGCCTTTTTATGTTAATTAAAGTTTATTCCGCCTAACGCTTGGTTGCTCTTGATTTTGGAACTTTGTTACAAGCTATTGTTAGATGGAGGGAAGCAGCTGTCTTTACCTGTGCTGATTTTTCTGTTTGAAACTGCTTTTCAGAGTGTTGAAAGAACTATTTCAGAGTGGTGAATCTCCAGGTTTGAAGAACTACGCACCTGCCATTTGGATTTTTTCCAGTTGGATTTATTTAGCTGAGTAACGTACTTGTTGTGACTGCCTGTTTGTGCCTTCCACTTTTTACCTTTATTTATTACTTCTTTCCTTGGGAAGGTACAGTGGTGCACCTTTGTTATATATTTTGAATTTTTATTTGTTTGGCACCAATGGCAGAAACTAATCAGAACATTGTGTCAATTGAATTACCGTATAAACCAGAGGTCCAAAGTAGTAGTAAGAATCGGTTTACAAATGCAGTCATGGGAGATTTGAACCCTTTATCCTCCTATGTAGTTTCTGAGAAACAGAATGAAAATGGTATTCTACAAAAAGAACACCAAGGCTTGACTGTGCTGTTACAGGAAATGGAATCTGACTTTTTTAAGCTAAAACGTCTCCAACTGTAACGACAGCATTTTGAAGTATGCATAAGCCGTAGGATTATCCCAAGAGGTCTGCGCATACTAAAAATGCCTACAACAGGTACTGTTTATCCTGAACTTCTGTATTTATGGCAACAGATTAATCTAGACACTAGTATTAAGTACATGGAGTTGCTTAGTGCCTATTTTTTAGTGCCTATTTTTTACCACAAGAGACAGACTTGAGAGAACGGATACAAAAGCAACAGTTACAGTTATATGATGTATACCCTGACCATGTATTGAATGTTCCAATAGAAAGACTGTTGGACAGTGTGTATCTCTATGAGAAAAAACTCCTACAACAAAAACAGGATAAAATTAAAAGGGACACAGACGATTTTAGAATGGGCCATGTCTTCACTTGGCCCAAAGCAGATTATGTCATCAGAAATCAAAAGGGGACTTTGCATGACAGTATTAATAAAACTAAAGAGACACCTAAGGTTATCAACAGCAATGTAGGTGTAACAGCTAATGGTCAGAGTGTGAGAATTAGGAATGCGGTGGTAACAACAGCCTTAGTACATAAGGATGGTAGTAATGAGAATTGTTTATCACCTGCTAGTAATTTACATAATATATCAGTTTTTGAGGATGCTAATACTAGGGTTGATATTTGTGAACATGTTGATACACCTAGTGAGAATACGCCTTTAGATGCATGTATAGCCAATAGTAGTAAAGTCAAAGAACTGAAAGAAGTGAGCACTACATCTGGGGGTAACCCCTCTGCCCCTTTCCCTATTGCTGTCCAATGGAGGGGGGAGGGGGGAGGACCACTCCCTAAGCAGGGGACGGCAGAAGAAAAGGCAAGCAGACTTGAATCATATAGGCCCAACCCTGAAGAAAATGTGGCAGGGGGGGAGAGATCCTTGATATGGAATATCTCCAAGAGGAATCTAACTCAGGATGAATGTAGCATCTTAGAGAAGGGCTTAACATTTATCCCTTCCTATAAAAGTAATATAACAGATAACATCACTGACTTAAAACTTTTTACACGGAATTTACAATTAAAATTAGATTTTGGTAATGCTGCAACCAGTAACATGGGTTTAGGAAGCCCAGCACATTTATCCCTAACCAGCATCCCCTAATTGATGCTTTCTCCAAACTGGTAGAGCAAGAACTTTACCAAAATGAACTTTTAAATAAACGAAGAAATTGGCATGGTAATTTCAGACCAGCACAGAGAAGAGCACTTACAACCCTAAAAAGTGACCATAGCATTATGATCAGACCGGCAGACAAAGGTGGACCGACGGTCATAATGGATATGGAGTATTATGTTGGTAGCATGAAAACCATGCTTAATGAGGAAAACTTCTACAGTAAAATTAATATGTGTAAAGTTAATAATATTATAGGGAATGTTGTAGATAGTTTGAACTTTATGTTCAGTGAAAGTAAAATTAGTGAAGAGTTGTATAGATATTTCATAGTGAATAAACCCACCATTCCATGCATTCAAGGGATACCCAAAATACATAAACATGGCAGCAACCCACCTATGAGACCTATAGTTGCTGGGAGAGGTTGGGTGACTGAGCCTATTTCATTATATTTAGAGTATATTCTTAGGCCCATTGTGAATAAACATATACACATTTTAAGGGATACGAAACAATTTTTGGTTACCCTATATGAAAGGATGCCTAACAGACAGGGATGTGATAGTAACTTTTTAGTGACTTTGGATGTTCAGTCGCTATTTACAGTTATCCCTAATAAAGAAGGGGTTAATAGTATTAAAAGGTGCTTAGAAAGAGATGGCACCTATTCTAGAAGTAAAATAGACGTTATCTGCGATTTGATGCAAATTGTTCTGATGAATAATGTTTTTACTTTTGATGGTCAACTCTATATACAACGGGATGGCGTGGCTATGGGCACTTCTTGTGCCAATAGTTACGCCAACCTAGTCATGGCAGAATGGGAATATACACATTTGTTTCAGATGAGTAAATTCAAAGAACACTTACTGTTTTATACACGTTTTGTAGATGACCTTTTCCTTATTTGGGAAACAGATGAGAATTTACTCGCAGAACTCTTGGACGAGATGAATACAGTCACTGATTATTTAAAGTTTACAATGGTTAAATCCAGAGAAAAAATCACATATCTGGATGTATTTGTAGAAAAGTTACCAAATGTTTTTTTTAAATACAGGAGTGTTCAGAAAAAGCTGCTATAGGAACACTTATTTACATAGAAGCAGTATGCATCTTGAACATATTTTTCACAATATTATTAAGGGTCAGGCTATAAGGGCATCCCGTTTACATTCTAATGACACTGATTTTAAAAATGAAATTAATCAGTTAAAACTGAAGTTCTTGGATCGTTCGTATAGTATGACTAAAATAGATGCAGGCATGTCAGAAATTGATGAGTTAAGAACAGGTAGAGCCATGCCATATTTTGGAGAATGCAGTAATAATTCTGCATTTAAAGCTATGAGTATTTATGATGTTAACAATATTAGAGTACCCATTTACTGCACACAAGATGTGAAAAAAATTAGAGATATTTATAATAAACATTGAAACATATTGCTAACAGATCCTAGAATTTCTAACATCATTGATGATCATCCCAAGTTTATATATAAAAATAAACCTAACTTACATAGGATGTTGTGTGGCCCTAGTAGAGTGGACAGGTCAACATCAGGAGTAGAAGATGTTACTAAGAAATGTCACAAATGTAAGTACTGTGAATACATTAATGAAACTAATATGTTTATACATCCCATTAGTTCACAGCAGTACACGTTTCAAGTAAATGCTACCTGTGCTACCGTGCACGTGATCTATTTGGCCACATGCACGCAATGCACTGTGTTCTATGTAGGCAAAACGGATCGGAAGCTTAGGGATAGAATCAGGGAACACTTGTATAAGATCAGGACAGGATCTAATAACAATGCACTATCCAAACATGTCAGTAATACTTCTAAGGAACATTGCTTCAAGTTCCAAGTAATACAGGTTAATGCTATTACTGTTCGGTGTGGTGACATCTGTAACAGAACAGAATTGAAAGAAGTTGATTGGATTATTAGACATAGAGCTGACTGCCACCCAGGCCTGAATGATAGAGTGTCTATCAAGCCTAAGCTTAAGGCAAGGAAGTTACGTTCCTGCTGTTGATTATTTTTGCAGTGATATGCTTATGGACTTGTATGTGGATACATTTTAGACATCTGCACATATCCCCCCCCCCCCCCCATGGTATTCCTTCAGAATCCAGTATATGTTATGTATATTATCTATACAATTTACTGTGTTTGCTTAGGAACATGAGCTCTATGGGTAGCGGCACATTACCTTTGCTAGACTTGTTTAAGATTGCATTATTTATATAGGTACACTATCTGGTTATTATTCATTTATGGACAGTCTATTTAGTTATGCAGCTTGAGTTGTAAATGACAGCGCCCCTAAAAATTCTTATGGCAAAATTTTTATGGTTGATTTTTTATATAATTAAACAAATGTGTTTTAGATGCATGAGTAAGATGGGATGCAGTATGCAATGCTTGTTGATAACATTTGAATAAGCATTCCATAAACTTTTTTACCATGGTATTACATTTTTAAAAGTTTTATAGACAGGATTTTCCTGTTTTTAGTACTTTTAATAGTTTTGCATGCACGTATTTTGTACGTAATAGGCTTTTAAAATTTCAGCGCTATCACTTTATTTTATTTAAACTATTCCTTAACAGGAAATTACATCATTTTTTCAAATGGAAAGTGTATTTATGTACCTTGTTTGCATAGCATTTTCAATGGCCTGAGGAAGACTATTGTTGAAAGCGCTCGCCTTTTTATGTTAATTAAAGTTTATTCCGCCTAACGCTTGGTTGCTCTTAATTTTGGAACTTTGTTACAAGCTATTGTTAGATGGAGGGAAGCAGCTGTCTTTACCTGTGCTGATTTTTCTGTTTGAAACTGCTTTTCAGAGTGTTGAAAGAACTATTTCAGAGTGGTGAATCTCCAGGTTTGAAGAACTACGCACCTGCCATTTGGATTTTTTCCAGTTGGATTTATTTAGCTGAGTAACGCACTTGTTGTGACTGCCTGTTTGTGCCTTCCACTTTTTACCTTTATTTATTACTTCTTTCCTTGGGAAGGTACAGTGGTGCACTTTTTTTATATATTTTGAATTTATTGTATAATAGTTTAGCCATGATATTATTTAGCTCTATGATAACATGTATATTCATCCAGAGGCAGTTCCAGATTTAGGCCCGTGTAGTGAGTACATAGGGTTGCTGCTACACATTCAGTTGGAGAACACATAAGATTAGTGCCTCGCTTATTTAATCTGCACTCTTTATCTAGGTACAGTATTTGTATGTCAGAGGTTCGCAAAGATTCATAAACTGAAGTTTGCACACATATCTCTATCTATATCTATATCTATATATATATATATATATATATATATATATATATATACATATGTATAGGGTCTATATTAAATCATCGAACACTTAAAAAAGCGAACGATGATTTATTGATCCCATGAAAGTGAAAGCTTACAAACTCGAACACTTAGAGCAGCGATTCGCTGTTCCAAAAAAAAAAAAAAAAAAAAAAAAAAACTTAAAAAAATAACATAAAGTGTGTGTGTGTGGGGGGGGTTGTGCCCCCCACCCCCCCTACTTAAATATACCAACTCTAAGATCGCACTACAGTGACTAAAATGGCAAAGTAATAGACGCAGCCAAGCAATTTCTCTCCCAGGGAAAGAATTTGCTTATATACCGCTTCGTCATTTTGCCTTTTCGTCTTTTCAAGTTCGACCAAGATGCATTCGAAAGAATGTGTTTTCGGTCATCTAATAGGAACCCTATATATATATATATATATATATATATATATATGTATATATATATATTTAGAGAGAGAGAGGGAAAGAGAGAGAGAGATAGATATACCTATAGCTATAGATATTGATATACAGCAAACTCTCAGTTAAACGGAATTCAAGCAACTGGCACTGTCAAGCAACCAGCAAAAAAAAAAAATCTAAGAAATACAGTACAATTTTCATGTGTTGAACTTTCTGCCCCCCCCGCAGAAACTTACCTTATGTTTTTAGAGTTTTCGAATTTTGAAAAGGAAGATAGGAATAAATTCCCTCTCTCCCAACCTGTGAACAAGTCAAACTAAATAAGTACTATAGGATACAGTATTAGTCAGGCCTATTTTTAATAGTAACTCTCAAGCAACCAGAAACTACAGTTATCTGGCATCTACCAATCCCCATGGGTGCCGGTTAACAGAGAGTTTACTGTAGATGTATATTAAGAAGAGAAGCCCAACTTTCTTTCACAAGCTGATGGTAATTTTACTCTCCTTTGTAATCATAGTGATGCTCAGATCTGTCTGGCAAGATAATAAAATTGAAGTGTTTATTAAAGAAAATTAGCTGTTCTGTCTAATATAGACTGAAGAATAATGGGTTAAAAAGTCACAGCACAGTCTGCAAAGCCATGAATTTATGTTTATCTATTACTGTAAACTCGTCACGATAAAAGTCTCGGATGAGCCCCGAGCAATTTTCAGTTTTTTGCACATCTGTCCTGACAAGAGTGACATGAATTTCCATCATTAACAGTGTATACAACCATAATCCCATACACTTGAATTCCTGTATTTGTTCTGTCACTCGTCCAGTCAGGATAAAATAAATGAGTCTTTGTGGGTTCTCTTCAAGCAGCTTTATTATGTACAAACACATCAGGACTGGGACTTAATAACTTTAACTTGGATAAACTTAAACAGACTAGCTATTACACTCATACATGCTCACGCTCTGGCTGTACTCTGAAAATGGGGCTGAAGCTAGCACATGCTTGCTATTTATATGCACGTGCCAACCTTGAAACTTTTCTTAAAGGTACAACACACACCCACTATTCTACATCTTCCCTCTCTGAGAAATAAGTCATGCAATATCAACGACATTAATTGACATGCAATCAATACAAATAATTCTTTGTCATGCAGTTATACAGAACTAAATATATATAGACAACTATGTCCAGGTTGCTTTGTATTTCACACTAAGTCTGGAAATATGACCAATTCGTGTGACATAGAAATTAGAATTAGGTCTAGCAACTGGGACTGTCTCTACTGAATGTTCAGCTTTAGGGACAACAGGAACATCATCAGGAATGGAAGTAGAATTTAAGACATGTTCGGCAAGAGGAACATTGTCTGGATTGCTCTAAGATTTAGAGTCTTTATCACAGGAACAATGATGCACTATTGATTCTGGTACAGGAAGAAGATGTCTGCGATTTCTCCTGTATTTCACACCCTCAGATTTTACGAAGTAGGATCCTGGCTCAGTACATATACCTGTTACTTGACCAATCCGGTTGAATCCTTTCATCATTTCTATTCTCACTGTCTCTCCTTTCAATGGACAAAAAATCTGCTCGATTTATCATAGCTGGACTTCTGGAAAGAATGCTTTCTGAATAATTGGGCTCTAACTGTCCTGTTGTTCTTAGCTTTAGGCCTCAACAAACTGGAACTAACAGGCAATGTTGTTATAGATTGCCTAGATAGAAGTCTCTGAGGAGGTGAGCCAAGTATATCATTATGGGGTATGTTTCTGAAATTAAGTAAATTCAAAACAATATCGATGTTATCACGCTTTGACCTCTCAAGTAATTGCTTTGCACTCTGTACTGCATGCTCAGGTAGTCCTTTTGACTGTGGTTATTCTGGACTACTAGTAAAATGTACGAAGTCCCATTCTTTTGCAAATTTCTGAAACAGCTGACTGGTAAACTGGGCACCATTGTCAGAAATAACTTTTTGTGGACTACCATGGACTGAGAAATGATGTTTCAACTTGGTGATAACAGCAGTGGACGTTAGGTTAGGTAGTAAATCAATCTCAGACCAGTTCAAATAAGAGTCTACCAACACTAAGTAATGCTGATTGTTCCACTCGAAGATATCAGTGGCTACTGTTGACCAAGGTAGTTCAGGAACTTGACTTAGCTGAAGTGGTTCTTTTTGCAAAAGCTGTTTAGTGCTATTGCATACTGAACAAGAAGAAAGTACTTTATCAATGTCTTTCAGTAATGAAGGCCAAAAAAAATAGTTCTTTCATCCTTCTTTTGGTAGATTCAGAACCTGGGTGACCACGATGCAAGATCTGGATATATTCATGTTATAAGGAAGTAGGAATAACAATTCAAGGACCTTTGAAAATAATGCCATCATCCATCAACATCTCATCTCATTTCTGTACGGAAAATAGGTTTCCACTTCACGTGATATACTATATTGGTTTGATGGCCATCCGACATTAATGTAGTGGTTGAGGTTTTGCAAAATAGGATCAGTCTTTGTGTGATCTGTCAACTCATCAAGCCTAGTGGTAGAAACATTGCTCTCTTCCATGACGACAAAGTCAAAATTCTCTTCATGAAGCTGTACCGTGGTATTTCTGGGTGATCTGGATAAGGTGCAGTATGAAACAAACCAAGCAACGCTGATACTGAACAAGTGTTTAATAAAACAGAGATTTCAGGTCAAACAAACCCTTCATTAGTGAGTTCTAGCTACATAGGCTACTGGTCTGCCTTCTTGAAGAATAACTGCACCATGACCAAATATTGAAGGATCACAGAAAAGAGTTACTGGTTTATTTTGAGGTAGCTACTGTCTTATATACTCTATATTATTATGTAAATGTTCTATGTACGTAATTAAATGTGGAGCTTTTCTCCCCGGGCCTCCACTGAAAATGGGCTCATCACAGGCCCGGTGGACTTTCCCGCTAAACAAATGCAATAAAGAAATAAAATAAATAAATACTGACATCATAGTATCGTAATGTAGGTGGAGTGGCAGTTTTCTACTTAAGGTCTTCAAATGATTTCTGGTTCTGTTCCAACCAAGATCATATAACATTTTTGTGCATCAGCTCTCTTAAAGGTGCTGTCAACTCATTGATGTCTGGTATAACCTTGCCTAAATACTGTAATTGACCATACCAACAAAATGTAGAGCCTGAACATTATATGGTGCTGGTATCTTAAGAATGGTTGCTTGCTTGGATGGATCTGGTCGCAAGCCAGTGTTAGTAAATAAATGACCTGCATATGTAACTTCTGGTAGTCTGAATTTATACTTCAGAGGATTGAGCTTTAAGTTCACTTCCTGTGCTCTAGCTAGAACTTTCTTAAGGTTTCTGTCATGCTCTGCTTCACCATTGCTCCAGCCAATAAATCATATACTATTATGGCACAAGGATAACCTGAAAAAATTTGATCCATTGCTCACACTGAAAGACTTCACTTGCAGAATGTATTCCAAATGGCATCCTGAGGAATTTATATTGCCCAAACGGGGTACTGAAAGTAGTCATTAATGAGGATTTGTGATCAAGCATCACTTGCCAAAATTAACTTTTTGCATCCAAGACAGAAAAAACAGTGGCATTTGGTATTAGGGCTGTCACTTCCTTGACTGCACACATTGGATGATGCAGTCTCTTTAATGCTTTGTTCAAATTTCTTGGGTCAATTCATATTCTGATTTTGTCTGAGCCTTTTTTGTGGGCTGCTACCATGGATAACACCCATTCATTTGGTTCTGTAACTGGACAAATTACACCTTTATTATGTAAAAACACATCAGGACTGAGACTTAATAACTTGAACTTGGATAAACTTATAAACAAACTAGCTATTACACAGATATATGCTCACTGTTTGGCTCCACTCTCAAAATGGCACTGAAGCTAGCACATGCTTGCTATTTATATGCTGAAACTTTTCTTAAAGGTACAACACACACGCACACATTATTCTGCATTATTCTACATGTTCCATCAGTTTACCAATATCAGTCGATAGCCTTTTGCTTTAGCCTGATTTGTTAGCAAGTCAGTTAAAAGTTTTTAATGCTTGTTTGGAGTTGTTTCATAGGAAACCAAATGATTTGATCTTGCTGATATTCTAGCAAATAATGCTTTTAAATGTTATTTAATTATGTACTTTGTATGTAGGAAGCATATAAGCGTATACCTTAAAGCCAGCTGTATAAAATGAATGTTCAGTCCTTTTGGACCAAGTCCCACTAACATAATAAACAAAAGACTTATCCCCAGTCATTCAAGTGACCAAGCCTGAAGAATGGAAGAGAAAGATGGTTTCCACTTTGAGTGGAATGTGTACCATTTAAATTCAGGTATAAAGATCTTAAGAAAAAAAAAGAAAAAAAAAAATCAAAAATGTTAATATTTCACACATATCTCACAGTTGATAATCTAATGCTTGGCGAAGTCTGCATAACTGTTGCCAGAAAACAGACAGTGTTATTCCTATTTTAAACTATGTTTCCTAAATGCATCAGTCCTAGTCTATTCACCTAGGTCAAAGTGAGCTGACAGCTGTCAAACTGTCTACATCTATTGCACTGATGAGTGCGTGATTATACCAGTTTTATGGATATTTTGTAAAACAGTGCACTAAGGAAGCAAGAGTATGTTACTCACATATTTTGGTATTATAATAATTTTTTTCAAACATTTAACACCTGAATGATGCCCCTGCACTGGCTCAGTAATCAAGGAGCCTCAATCCTCACCACTAGCACCAGTGAGGGACATGCACATTAGGAGGATGACAAGTACATACACAGTAAAGTACAATTTCCCTTAAGAGCACACAGAGATCACAGTCAGTCTGGGGCTGGTGTCTCCCTCTTCCTCTAGATCCCCAATAAGACTCCTCATTGGTACAGCAATAGGGTTAATATCTCAGCTGAGTGGCCAAGCTAAGACCTCCAGCACTCTCTCTGTCCAACCAGTGCTTTGTGTCCCTGCCCAAGTAGCTGACACCCACACACTTTGAGATCTGATTGATATACAAACACACACACACACACACACACACACACACACACACACACACACACACACACACACACACACACACACACACTCCTGGGGAAGGCTGGCACAGGTTTACTAGCTATGTCCCCTTCTGCCCAGACTATAAGGTAGTTATCACTGCAATGAGCCAGCTCTTTATCAGCTAATCTAAGGCTCTTACCATAAGGTGCCAATCTTACTGTGCAATGTTACTATTTTCCAAATGGTAAGTGTGACCAAGGCCAAGGCTATTTATGAGTGGACAATACAGTGTCATCAAATAGATATGCAAGTGCTCTAAGAGCATAAATATCTCTAACCAAACCAGCCACAATTAAAATGTTTAAATATATCTAATAATAAATAATAAAAGAACAAGACAATATTCAATAACTCAGCACAGTGACTACAGAGTTCATAATCACAGGAAATATTTTAAAACAACATTGCAAGACAGTCTCAAATAAATACAAAAACATCTAAACTAATCTTTACTACATCCCTATCTATCTCTAAAGAAATACTATGCCTAAATCTTACTTACAGAGCAAGTCAAATGTAGTGCTGATGATGAGTGGATGTTGTCAGATCCAAAGACAAATACAAAATGCAAAGACTCACTATCTGAGATAGTTATTAAATTAATAATACACATTACTGCTGGGTTAGCTGGGATGATATCACTCTTTGTCACATGCCTTAAGTTCCCAGGCTAACAGAAACTTAGAATTTAGCACCTCTGTGTCAGAGGTACATATCTCTCAGAAGTTTGCCTATAACTGGAAGTCGTAAAACAGTTAAACACTTTTACAGTTAAAACCTAGTAGTTATTTTGTTTCAAAATAAGAGAAAGAAACCTCTAGCTGTAGACATCTTGCCTCCTTCAGTGAAACTGCGAGATAAACATGGTTGTAAAACAATTCACTTATTTTCTTAGAGTTTGCAGATTAACTCTGTTTTTTTTTCCAGTAGGATACACTGTGATTACATTCTTGAAGCTCAGTACAGAACATACAGTTCAACACACACTTCTGCATCAATAGTTTAATATACACATAACATATAGTTCTCTTACATTTGTAAGACAAGCCTATGGATCATATTAATATTCACAAATGACATATGATTATTTACAAAATTCCAGACAGCTGGGCTGGCAGCCTCACAACCTACTTAAACTTAATAGCACATTTAAAATATGAACACAAGGTTTATAACAACAAGGATATCAATTAATGAAGCATTATGGATAAACTTCATAGAGAACTACGGTGATAGTAAGAAATTTTATTAGTCCATATAATGAAATAAGGAAACTAGAGCAGACTCTAATAGCATGTTGTTTCGAAAAATAGTTTGACAAAAAATAAATCTTCTGCCAGAATGAGAAAGTTAGTTTTAGGGTAGCAGTGTGCCCATATTTTTCAACAATACAACATTTTCTTTCTGTTTACAAAGGAGCCAAATTCTTGACATAAGCAGTATGAGTATTGTATGAGAGAGTCCTGTTTTTTACACACAGGAACTTTTCTCTCCTTATTTCCTTTCAGAATTCATTTTTAGGATTGTGAAAGCTTTATCATTCTCAGTGCACAGTTATATGGATTGGAAATCTTCTTCAGCATGGGTTACTACCCTGGCTCCATTTCATCCCTCATTCTTCATTTTTGAGACAGGGAAATGTCTGTGATGTAGTAATTTAACACAACTAGGTTGTCCAGAATCTTACCGAGGTCAGTGAAAGATAAGATGGCATTCTTTTTTTTTAATTTAATGGCTACAAGTTATTTTTTTTCCTGCTACTGAAACCCTACTGATTCTTTTTATGGAAGGGAATCTTAATCTCTTTACAAGATCATCCAACAGCATCTATAATCTGGATTCAGGCAAATCTTATATGGGCAAGACTTCACCAGATTTAACTATGTAAACACTGGAAGTAATATTATTTTTTAACAAATTAAACTGCTTGTCATCCAAATGTGTTTACATAGACAAACAACTGTTAATGTTTATTATTTGCCATGTTGGAAAACTTGAATAAATACTACTGAAATGAAAAACTTTCTGCCTACCTAAACAAAGTGCAACAAAGCTCTACAAATATGCCAAATTTCCTAATCTTTAAAACAGAAATCGCTACTGTATTTAACTACAAAATAATAGATGGTCTAGAACTACAACAAATACTGTCTCTCAGATTAAAATGCTCCATGATATTCTAAGTATATGAAACTGATGCTGCCTTAGACAACCTAATCCAAAAACAAAACAAACAAAAAAAATATCCAAATAGCCAATATTGCACGACTTAATATTTGTCGAAAAGTCAAACAATTATCAGGGCTACTCATTGTATCGTGTTTATATAACAAGAAATAGAATACAGTTCCAAATGAAATTAGAGAGGAATGAAATCCAAAACTACTTGAAAATCATCTAAAAATATCTATGAATTAAATGGTCATGCTGAATCACATTAATCAAAGACCCAAATAATCCATCAACAAGTCACATTTCTACATTATATACCATAAAGATACTATAAAATCCATTAATATGCCATCAGAGAAAATATTAATTAATATCTCATTTACACTGTGGATATTGTAAAATCCTGTCACTCTGGGGTACTGCCCATGTCCCTTATGGACAGAGGCAGTCTGTAAAATAACTCAGGGCTCCAACACCTAAGGAGTCACTACTCTGATACTACCCCATCCCATAAAAGATTGAGCCAGGAACATTGAAATAAAGGAAAATAAAAAAAAAGTAAAAAGACAACACCTACCTACATAGTCATTAGGAATGCTAGTGAATAGATTTTTAATATCCATACTAGCCATTAAGTACTTTTTCTCATCTGTTCTATCATTAACATGTTGATATAGACTCTCAATAAATAGTTTTGTGTCCCTTAGTACTGCTGGAGCCCTTACCAAGGCTTCCTTGATGTGGTGCTCCACATATATCGAGGCAGGCTCCGTAATCCAACCTGCACCTGCTACAATTGGTCACATGGGTGGATTAAATGGATTCTTGTGTATCTTAGGCAAGCACTTA